>NC_053425.1:97369298-97446531 GCF_007990345.1 Gossypium hirsutum
TCATGCTTAACTGTGAAAAATGACTAAATCGCATAAAGTGCAAAAGTCCTATTTTGATAGCTAAGGGTGTCAAATAGCTAGAGAACCAAAATTGGGGGTCTTTAAAGGAAAAATAGGCCCTAAAAAGGGTGCTTGTCCAGCCATGGGGACCAGAATGGTCAAAAAGTCAAATTAGGTGAGTTTTGGTAGCTTATTTGACTAAAATAGAAATAAAATAAAAGAAAGATGATTCATCCCTTTTCACCATTTCTTCTCCACTAAAAATTCAGCCATTGTTGGGGTTTTCAAGCTTGAAAATTCCAGAAACTTGTAACCCTCTCAAGTAAGTGATTTTGATGGTTTTTCTTGATGATTTTTGTATTTTTAGAACCCTTGTTGCATGAGCTTTCAGATGAGGGGACTATTTTGTAAAATGGTTGAAAGTATAAGGTTTTACCATGAAGTTTTCATTTTTTTTCTAAAATTTTATGGAAGAAAATGAATCATGGTTGTGAAATAAGCAACTTTTGTGAAGGTACTTCTCATGAAAACCTTAAAAGGATCATTTTGTAAAGTTTGTAAAATAGATAATAATGTTGTGAAATATTAGGAATTTGGGGTTGTCATAAGAGTAATAGATGGTGGGTTAGGCTTGAATAACAAGGAAATTCAATAAAAATTGATTTTCGGGTCTAGGGGTAAAATGGTCATTTTGTGAAAAGTCTAAGGGAAAATGGTCATTTTCCCCAATTATGAATTTTTGAGTACCTAGATTAATAAAATGATTAAATTTGTGAATTTTCATCATTATAGATCAAGAATTATAAAATTCGAGCCTAGACTGAGGAAAACCAAAGCTAGTGGACTAAGCCGAAATAGTCGCCATATTTTGAATACCAAGGTAAGTTGTATGTTAATAATACAACTATATCTTTATGATGTGTAATTGAGTTGATATGGCCTAAATTGTCTTGATTTTGAATACGACAATACATGTTGAGAAATTTACGTAGTAAAAACTTTCGTTAAACATTTGGAATAGACTTGGATATTTGTACCGTGATAATAGGTGATATGTGTGCTAGTGTAAGACATGTCTGGGACATGCATCAGCCACAGCATGAGAGCCAGTGTAAGACATGTCTGGGACACGCATCGGCTTCAAGATATTTAAGCCAGTGTAAGACATGTCTGGGACATGCATCAGCCTCGCGATATACAAGCTAGTGTAAGACCTGTCTGGGACATGACGTCAACTTGTGGTGTGTCAGTGTAAGACCTATCTAGGACATGGCATCGGCCTTGCTATATGAAAGCCAGTGTAAGACCATGTTTGGGACATGGTGTCATCATCTTAACCCATGTTAGGGCTATTGAGTATCCGGTAGTATTCCAAATGGTTTAAAAAAAAGGTTTATGATTTATATCAAAATGAGAAAAGTTATGATCATGTGATGAGTGGTACAGGTACCTAATTGAAATGTATGAAATATGGGCTCAATGTATGCTATATGGGTTGTATTGGATGGTGATGAGTAAGTTGTACTTACATTTATTTATGGTACTCATGAATAAACTATGAAAGGTTTTGAGCATATTGCTTTATGATAAGTAGTTGTTGTTTATTATCATACAACTTACTAAGCTTTATGCTTACCCCGTTTTTTTCCATTTTCTTATAGTGCTGCCTAATTAGCTCGTAGATCAACGGACATCGGAGGCATCGATCACACCATCAATCGAAGCACTTGGTATAGTTAGATCTTTTATTTTGATTATGGCATGTATAGGACTCTGACTTTTGAGTTTTGTGTCATTGTTAATTGGCCAATATGTTGGCTTACTTTAGCATTTGATTCATTTTGTTTAAGGCCATGGAAAATGACTAATATTGAAAGTTATTATGTGAATGCAAGTTACTCTTTCATGAATGTGAAATTGTTGGCATGGTTGAATATATGTAATGTATATAGGTCTTAACTATGGTCGTTTGGTTGAGAAATCATATTAAGTTAACCTTTGATTTGTTGGTTGATGTTAGAATGTGTTCCAGGGTGGCAAAGGCTTGGTAGATAGCCTTATATTGTCCACACAGGCCTGTGTCTAGGCTGTGTGTGACATACGGTCAACCCCATAGGCGTGTTATCCGGCCGTGTGTCCCTTGCACGTAAAATTTGCAAGTCAGTATGCATGGTAGTAAACACACGGGCAGAGACATGGCCGTGTGTCTTAGTCGTGTGGAGGACACGGCCTCTAGCCATAGGCGTGTGCCTTGGCCGTGTGCCCCAATTGGGTGCTGACGTCAGAAACAGAATGTCAAGATTTTTAGACATGGGCTAGGACACGGGAGTGTCATGGTCGTGTGAGGGACACAAGCCATGGAAACGAGCATGTGCCAGGCCGTGTGAAAAACCCCTATAGGTTCAATTTGAAAAATAAATCTACATGGGTATGGGACACGGGCGTGTTGCCTATCCACACGGGCATGTGCCTTGTTTCAAGGATTATTTTTCTAAAGTTGGTTAAGGACCCGAACTGGTCCCTAATGGTTTCCGATGGATGTTTGACGCCTCGTAGGCCTATGTTAAGGAATTTTAAACAAGTTTGAAAAAGTTTTAAATTTGATCAAGTCTTGATAATTCGAAAAAGTTGGAATGCATGTGTTAAGTGTGGTAACGCCTCATATTCCGTCCCGACATAGGGCTCGGGTGTGGGGTGTTACAACAAGTCTTAACATTAAGGCAAAATATAAATCAAACATTCACATGACAACATCCAACACAAGTAACTTTCACTAAATTCAACAATAACCCAAAATACCATTACTCCAAATCTTTAACATCCTAGGTACATGCCAAAACACAAAAGAGAACATCACCGACATTGAATACGGGATTCTTGTAGGATGCTGAGTCCGATTCTACAATTTATCTAGCCTGCAAACATGGGAACCAATTTACATTAAGTAGATTTCACTTATTTAACTAACCACAAATACATCTAAAGCATTTGAATTTATTCCACAACTTTAATAATATACTACAAGAAATATAACATATCTTTTGATGATTAAATATATTCATAAGTATATATATATATGTATATATAATTCTTCCTTAATAATACTTACAACCAACCTTCTTCAATGGCTCATTTAACTTTGCCGTATGGTCCGTTTGTTACATGGTACCCAGTGCTTAGCGAATAAACCGCAAAAGGGTTTGCGCCCAGCACCAGTTGGATAAACTGAAGAATGTCTGCCCAACACTAGTAAGATAAATTGACAAAATTTGTGCCCAGCGCTAGTCGGATAAACGTGTAACAACCCGTTTTCAGTGAAATTAGAACAGTGGTTTCAGGACCACAAATCCTAGTCAAATTTTTTTAAATTATTGCACTATCTGCATCATGATATGTAAGACGTATAAAAATTTTGATAAGAAAATTTTACCGATTTCATGTTTTAATATAGAAAGGACCAAATTGCATAAAATGAAAAAGTTAAGTTCTAGTAGCTATAAGTATCAAATAGCTATGGAATTCAAAACTTGAGGTCCTTATATGGTAATTAGACCATTAAGAGAAATTAGTACATATTTCTTGATGATTCATCCATGGAAATTTAGAAAAAGAAAAGGACTAAATTGGAATTTGGAATAAATAAAGATGATAATAGCCTAATATCATCTTATTTCATCATCTTCTTCCCCAAAATTCTATGGAAACCCTAGGAAAGAGAAAGAGAAACAAACAAGCCTAATTGGGTAAGCATTATTGTCCCGTTTTTAGTAATTTTCATATTTTTGAGATCGTAATAACTTAATTTATTTATTTTGGGGATCAATTTGCAACGTTATCAAAGTATTACAATTTTTCCATGGATAAATATTCTGAAAAGTTTGAAATTTATGGTAGAAAATGAAAGGTTGTTAATAGATAAACAACTTTTGTAAAGTGAATTTTGATGAAATTGTGATTTAGGGACTAAATTGTAAAAATGTAAAATTAATGAAAAATTTCTTATTTTTGTGAAATAAATGAGCTGTAAATGCTATATGAAAAATTTAGCTAGGCTTGGATTAAGGATTAAATTGCATGAATTTCATTTTTCTGAGCCTAGGGATGAAATTAGAATTAATGAAAAGTATAGGGGTAAAATGGTACTTTTACCTAAGATGTAAATTGGATTGATTTGAATGTGAAATGTAATCAATTTACGATTAAATTCATTTATATAAATCTGAAAATACCAAATAAAGAGTTAGATCGAGGAAAAGAAAAAGTTTCGGATTAGTAGATTCCCATATATGAACAATTATCGAGGTAAGTTCGTGTAACTAAATTCTGTATATTTATATGTTTGAATTGAATGTTTTATATGTGAATTGTGAAATTGATATTTATATGAAATTGATTACATGTCTAACAAAGCCCGATAAATGTTAAGTTCCGTTTGAAAAGATGAAATTTCGATGGATATAAGGTTCCCGAATTGGTTGTGGTCTTGCATATGTTGCGGAGACACCATAGCTCGAAAGAGCATCCCGCTATTAGCTCTCATAAGCATCTCGATATTTGGCTCTCTCGAGTTACCCATTATATGGTTCTTGTGAGCTTCCCGTTGTAGCTCTTCGGAGATTCTTGATAGGTTGTGATCCTACATTTGTTGTAGACACTCTTATGAGCATCCCGATTATAGGTTCTTCATGAGCTTCCTGTTAAATTGGCTCTTTGTGAGCTTCCCAACAGTGCTCGCTTGAACTTTCTGATATATGGCTATCTAGAGCTTCCCGTTACATGGCTCTTTGTGAGCTTCCCGATAGGCTCTTCATGAGCTTCTTGATATGGTTCTTTGTGAATTACCCGATTATGGCTTTGATGAGCTTCCCGTTATATAGCCCGAATAAGCTTCCCGATACGCTCTTTGTGTAACACCCCGAACCCGAAACCGACACCGGAGTCGAACACGAGGTGTTAACTGGCTTTAACCCCTTACAAAATTTATTTTCCAGACACTGCCCAATCTGTGTACTAGTCGTTTTAAAAATCATATCTTGAGTTTCGTAACTCGAAAATCAGTTTCGTAATTTTTCCCAGAAACTAGACTCATGTGCCCGTCTATGTATTTTTTTCTAGAATTTTTGGTTGGGCCAATTAGTACAGTTTATTAGTCAAAGTCTCCCCAGTTGCAGGAGTCGACTACACTGACCTTTGCCCATTACGACTTGGATATCTCCCTGCACGGGGCTCCAATACTGATGCCGTTTGTTTCTATGAAAACTAGACTCAGAGAGGAATCTGTACATATATGGTTCGACCCCTAATTATCTCTGGTTAATTTGTAATGAATTTCCAAAGTCGGAGCAGGGAATCCAGAAACCGTTCTGGCCCTGTCCCACAAAAATCTGATTATCTCCTAATATACTGCCCATATGATCTTTTCGTTACTTCCCCATGAAAACAGACTCATCGAGCTTCGATTACATAGTTTATTCATCAATTAATTCCACTCCTACTATTTTTAATGATTTTTCAATCTCATGACACTGCTGCTGCCAGCATCTGTTACGAAAGTAACTAGGTCCATTTCATGCCTACCCTTGATCCAACTCAATCGAACATTCGTGCCATTTTCGCATGGCTTAAAGTTTACATGCCAAAATTCAAACACAACGTAATAGCTTATACATGCCAAAATGTTCCTCTAAGCCAACTAAGAAGAAAGTACCAAAACTTGCTATCCGGTGTGATGACTTCGATGACGGCCCGACCCCGCAAAAATAGATGAGTCCAAGCAACCTATAATGGGTGACAAGGAAACATCGAGTGAGTTTATAACTCAGTAAGTCATAAGCAATGCACTACCATCTATCAATAACATTATCACAAGAGGAAACAAAATGGAACGAGACAATTTACTCCATCCATACCGAACCATACCATAGTTCCTCCAACCTATCAATTCAATTTCATATCAATTCATGCATTCACATTCTATATACTCATCAATAGGACATTGAAGCAATTTCATAAATCGATTTATTTTCGTTACAATCAAACGACTATACGGCCTTTCACCCATCCTACGATAAATTTTATGTACGTGACTTCAAGTATATTTGTCACATAGGTTCGAACTTACCGAGCTCAACACCAAGTATAAGCATAGCACCTATTAGCCACGTACTCAAGACACTTACCCGACCCGCTGTCCGCGATCGACTCAATAGTGTCGCACACATAGTGTCCATAATGATTCACGAATGTATATTGAGCCCGCACACTCAGTGCTATATAATCAACTCGCACACTTAGTGCTACGTAATCAAATCGCACACTTAGTGCCACATAGTCAAACTCGCACACTTAGTGCCGCATGGTCAATTCGCACACTTAGTGCATCATATTCATTTCGCACACTTAGTGCAACATAGTCGAATCGCACCCTTAGTGCTGTACAATTTAATCCCGCGCACTTAGCGCCAATCTCATGGTCATAAATGGTCATCCCGCACGTTTAGTGCCGAGATCAACAACTCAGTACATCTTACCTCTTTTCTTTCATTCAACAATCTCATCATCACATACGTACATGCATATATATATATGTATATTTATTCATTCCAATCAGCATCAATACATACACATTATGACCATTTGAAATAATACCAACTACATGCTTAATGACTTACTTTATGTTGGGTAAAATAATTTCGAGTCGGCTACTCGATGACCTTCGATTTCCCCTTGTTGGACGCCTCTCCTTTAGGTTCTTGAGCTTAAATAATACAAATAAGAGTATTCAATATTTAACCCAATAACATGAATTTATTTATCACATTCGGCAATCACACATCATTAAATTTTCAAACCAAGATGTCATTATATGACCACATATACACATATCCATATACTTAAGCTCAATAATTATAATGTAATATCATGTACCCACTTTAAGTATATTGCCGAATATACTTAATCATACATACACCTAACCAAAACAATTTCCTAAAATCTTCATATCATTTATACACTAGGCCGATTGCTCTCACCAAGTTCACCTATATTCTTCAACAATTCCTTCATTGATCAAGCACATATTCGGCTAAGAAATGGCAATTTTAGCAACCTTCGATTTAGTACTTAACTTTTACCACATATCAAATAACTCACTTCCTTACTCATGTGACCACGTATATTCGGTCATGCATACACACATAAAATTAATTTGGAGACTCTATCAATCCAACATACATTCGGCACCTTCATCCACCATTCTACCAAGCATGTAATATTCAAACACAACCAAACCCACATTCGGCCCTAGCTCATAACAAGGTAGCCGATTCTTTTTATAGTTCAAACACTCCTCTATCATCATTCACCTAACTTTAACATGAAACAACAAAACTCACCATTTCTCATCCAAATAACATGAACAACAACCATTCCTTGAACACTTTCTCATGACCGATTGCTCATGTTATCAACAAGATTCAAGATTTGAACATGGGCTATTTAAAACATGCATGCATCTCAAAGACAACATCAAACATACCTTAGTCTAGCAAACCACCATAGCCGATTTTCTCAAGCTCTTCCCCTTCCTTTCTTTCCTCTATTCGGCCAAGGATGTTCAAGAATGAACACTTTTTTTTTTGTTTTCTTTCTTCAATTCACGGCAACAAGGGGTGAGACCATTATTATTATTATTTTTTTTCCATCACCCTTCCTTTCATTATTTAATTATCATGCTTAATATTTTATTTCCCTTCCCATACATCACTAATACAACATGTTGGTGACATGTTTCCACCCATAGCATGGCCGGCCACTACATATTAGGGAGGGGGAATTTGACATGCAAGTCCCCTTTTTCTTCCACATGCACTAATAGGTCCTCATGCATTGACCTATCACATTTTAAAATTTTCTCATATAAGTCCTATTGACTAAATTCACATGCAATCGACCATATCGAAGCTTGAAATTTTTACACATTCATGATTACATATTCTAGACAATAAACATCACATTCAAACCTTTCGGTGACTCGGTTTAGCGGTCCCGAAACCACTTTCCGACTAGGGTCGAATTAGGGCCGTCACAACTCTCCCCCACTTAAGAAATTTTCGTCCTTGAAAAGCTTACCAGTAAATAGGTTTGGGTATCGTTCTTTCATCGAACTCTCGGTTTCCCAAGTAGCTTCCTCGATCCCATGTTTGAGCCATAACACCTTCACTAACGGAACCCTTTTGTTTCGCAACTCCTTCACCTCACGAGCTAGGATACGTATCGGTTCTTCTTCATAACTCATATCGGCCTGAATTTCAACCTCTGATGGGCTAATTATATGCGACGGATCAGATCGATAGCGTCGAAGCATCGAAACATGAAAGACATCGTGAATCTTTTCAAGCTCAGGGGGCAAAATCAATCTATACGCAACTGGCCCCACTCGTTCGGAGATTTCGTACGGCCCAATGAATCTCGGGCTCAACTTGCCCTTACGGCCAAACCTAAGTACCTTTTACCAAGGCGAAACTTTAAGGAACACTTTATCTCCCACCTGATATTCAATGTCCTTCCGTTTCAGATCCGCATACGATTTTTGACGATCTGTGGCTACCTTCAGACTTTCACGGATTACCTTTACTTTCTGTTCGGCATCTTTAATCAAATCAACTCCGAAAATTTTACTTTCACCGAGCTCGGTCCAAAACAATGGTGTACGGCATTTACGACCGTACAAAGCCTCATAAGGTGCCATCTTAATACTTGATTGGAAACTATTGTTGTAAGCGAATTCGATCAAAGGTACATACCGTTCCCATGAACCACTAAACTCAAGGATGCAGCATCTCAGCATATCCTCGAGTATCTGAATTATCCGCTCGGATTGACCATCGGTTTGGGGATGAAAAGCGGTGCTAAAATGCAGCTGGGTACCCAAAGCTTCTTGCAATTTCTTCCAAAATCGCGAGGTGAATCTCGGATCTCTATCCGACACGATAGAAATAGGTACTCCATGTAATCTCACAATCTGAGAAACATACAATTCGGCTAGTTTATCCAATGAAAAATCCGTACGCACGGGGATAAAGTGAGCCGACTTAGTCAGCCTATCAACAACAACCCAAATCGCATCCTTCTTACTTGCGGACAATGGCAGTCCGGACACAAAGTCCATTGTGACTCGGTCCCATTTCCACTCGGGTATCATGATCGGCTGAAGTAACCCTGAAGGCACTTGATGTTCCGCTTTCACTTGTTGACATATTAAACATCTCGAAACAAAGTCGGAGATGTCTCGCTTCATACCATGCCACCAAAACCGACGTTTCAAGTCGTTGTACATTTTCGTGCTCCCCGGGTGAATTGACATTCGGCTACAATGGGCTTCGTTCAGAATCATCGGTGACTCGGTTTAGCGGTCCCGAAACCACTTTCCGACTAGGGTCGAATTAGGGCCGTCACACTTTGTGAGCTTCCCGAAATGGCTCTGTGTGAGCTTTCTGTGATAAGGCTCGAGAGTGTGCTTCCCGGTTATGTGCTCTAATGAGCACCCCTGTATATGAATTGACGAATTATTGATAAGTACACATTGTGTGTACTACTCGACTATCCATTGATATTTCAATGATTTAACAGACAAAACTCCTGATACAAGAAAATATGAGAATTAAATGAATTATATCTTGATTATCCCTAAAATATCTGGAAATGGTGCATGATGAACTCATCTCCGTTTTTTTGATATTCATGTAAATTTCATGACTAACTTGTTTGATAAGAGCATGTGTTTAGGCAATTGGCCACAATGTTTTGGATACATGTTTGTGTACTTACTTTAAATGAATATGATTGGTAAGTTAAATTCTTGTTATATGAACTTACTAAGCATTAAATGCTTAATCTGTTCATTTTTTTTTGTTTTATAGTACTTGGAAGCTCGTAAAGGTTGGAATAGGTCGGAGCAAGATAACACTATCCTACAGCTAACTTTGGTATAAATAGCAAAACTAGTTTTAGTATACTGGCATGTATATGTAACACCCCTAATCCATATCCATCACCAGAATAGGGTTACGAGGCATTACCGATTAACCACAATAGAAATCACACATTTGTACTTTCATAATCAAAGTTTATTCAACACACTCATATTGTCCCTTATAAGGCCCTAAGAGACCTTAAAACATGCTTACAAAAGGTTCTGGACTAAACCGATAACAATAACAATCTTTGGGGAAACATAGAAAATTTCTTGCATTTAAGGGTCACACGCCCGTGTGAACAGGCTGTGTGCCTCACACGGACACCAGACACACCCGTGTCACAGACTGTGTGAAAACAGGACATACATACTGACTTGCACCACACGATCGAAGACATGCCTGTGTGCCATGGTCGTGGGAAAATTAGGGAGGTTACTGACTTGGGTCACACGGCTGACCACACACCCATGTGCCAGCCCGTGTGCCACACACGGTCAATAGACACGCTTGTGTGTCTAGGCCGTGTCAAAACTGTAGGGTATACTGAATTTAATTTGAAGGGTACCCCAGGGGACACACAGCCATGTAACATAGCTGTGTGTCGCACACGGTTGAGACACACGCCCGTGTCTCTACCGGTGTGGACAAAAATAGACCATTTGCAAAGCCAATTTGCCACCTTTCACTCATGCACACATAACAACCAATTTGGAACCATTTCCATACACTTATAGGCAACCCAAAACATACCAATTCACACACATATCATACCATCTATCATCAACCATTTTAACTACTCAATTCCACATTCAAAACATACCAAATCATTATGCCAAAATCATCACAACTTGCATAAGTTCTATATACATTTATCCACCTTTCTATCAACCAATTCATGCTTCTCAAACATACTAATTCTTCATCCTCAGATCATACCAAAATATATCAACTTCCAAGCAATAATACCACAACATATAACTATCCAAAAGAGCATCCATACAACCATTACAAACAAGCCAACACTTAGGACATTATATACGTCACATAGATATATCACTTGCCAACATATAAGTCAAGCAAATTCAAATGGCCATACACATCACCATTTACAAACCAAAATTCATGACTAATATCATGACTCAAAACATATCGAAATGACACGCCTATACATGCCATATACCAAATATACAAAGCTTCAAAAGTACCAATGAGTTGATCGATAGTGTGATGATGTTTCCCGACAATCCTCGAGTCTGAGTTAGCTTTGATACTCTATAAAACATAGACAAATAACACACAGTTAGCTTCATAGCTTAGTAAGTTCGTACTAAATATACTCAACAGTTCATAATATACAAATCATCATTTAATAAACACTTAGTAAGTCTCATATCACCATTCAATTCTAAACCATGGCCATTTATCATGTACTCACAAATTCCTCAAGCTTCATACACATAGTATCGATTACCACATAGGTTTCGTACGTACCTATACTTTACTGTATTTATTTATCTCATTTTCATCTCTTTGTTCAATATTTTAACCATCCAGAAGTCTTTCAATATTTAATGAACTCGCACATTTAGTACAATAATGATTAGCCGAAGCCATAACGATATCGCACACTTAGTGCCATCACATTAAACTGAAGCTATCTTGGTATCGCGCACTTAGTGCCTCATATAGCCGAAGCTATTCCAATTTGCACACTAAGTGCTATATATAGCCGAAGTTATCTCGAAACGCACATTAAGTGCCAAACATAGTCGATTTGTCGACGTACGCAATTGTAGTCGCATATATACAATTTATGCAATAATAAAGCATTAAAAACATAATTGTAACAATGTTTATCACATACAAGCTTACCTCGTACTTGGAATTGACGAATCAGATCGATTACTCGATAACCTTCGATTTTCCCTAATCTAAATCTGAGTGCTTTCTTTCTTGATCTATATGTATTAAAAATTAACCCATTTAATCACCAATTCATTCAATTCAATCCACAAACACATATTTGGGCTTTTTGCACTTTAGCCCCTAAAGTTTGACCTTTATTCAATTTAGTCCCTATTTCACAAAAACACAAAATACACAAAATTTAATTACACCCAAGCTTAGTCGAATTCCCTAGGGACCCCTAGCAGCTCAAAACTTTCATTTATTTTACAATTTCACCCTTCAATTTATATTTTTCTCAATTTAATCCCTAATATGCATTTTTACTCAAAATCACTTTACAAAACATGTATATCAAGCACCAAGCTTTCATAATTCATCATCAAACATCAAAAAACACATGAATTCATCAATGGAAACTTTTGCAATCATCAAATGATTCAGAAATGAGGGTATGGGCTAGCTAGAACTCAAAGCAACGATCACAAAAACGTAGAAATCATAAAAAATCATGCCCAAAACATACCTCAATCAAGCTAGAAAAGTGCCAAATTTTTAAGCCCTAAAATGGCTTCTTCATTCTAGTTTCAGTTTATGAATGCATGAAATGATGAACATTTTGTTTTTTTTAATTAAAACTTATATTAATAACTAATTTACAAATTTAACCTTGATTTAAAACATTAATAAACATCAAATTTAAGCCCATTTATGTCCATTCCCACTATCAAAGGTCTAATTATATCATAAGGACCTTTTATTTAATAAGCCATGGCAATTAAGCACTTTTAACTTATAGCATGCTACTTTTTCATTTTACGCGATTAAGTCCTTTTCTCAAATTAACCACTTAAATGATAAAATTAGCTTACAAAATTTTAACACATACATAGTTACATGCTATAAACACCACAAATAATATTAAAATAATTTTTGACCTTAGATTTGTGGTCCTGAAACTACTATTTCGATTTAGCTTAAACCGGCCTGTTACAGTATAGGCTAAAATAGATCAAATAATGAAATATTTTGGTTGTAACTAGCCATTGGAATGGCTAGTGTTAATCATATGTTGGTGTGTGTATGAAAATGGTTGAATGGTGGAAGATACATAAATATATTAATGGTTACATGAATGTGAAAAGTATACTCATATGTTTGTATGGTCAATTAGGTATGGTCAAATATTTGGTTAAATGGGATGTTATGACATGTATTGAACTTGAAATTTTCTTGATTCATATGTCTTGAATTGGCTGGTGAATATATTGGAATATTTATGTGGGTGGAAGACAAGTTTGGGTGAGAAATAAGGCTTGGAAATGGCTTTATTTTGTCTATACAGGTAGAGACACAGGTGTGTGTCTCAGCCATGTGTGATACATGGCCATGCGCATGGGCATGTGGTTTGGCCGTGTGTCCCTTGCATTTTAAAAATTGAGAAACAGAATGCTCAGAATTGGTTACATGGGCAAAGAAACAGGCGTGTGTCTTAGCCGTGTGAAACTCACGGCCCAAAACACGAGCATGTGTCTTGGCCGTGTGAATCCTGCACCTAATTTTTGAAAATTTAATTGTCCACATGGCCTAGCACACTGGTGTGTGGCTGGCTGTGTGACCTAAGTCAGAGAGTTACATGGGTATGAGCACGGGCTGGGACATGGCTGTGTGTCTTACATAGAATGCCTACATGGCCTAGGACATGGGCGTGTCTTTTGGCCGTGTAAATCGCACTGCCTACCCACATAGGCGTGTGACCCCTGTATTTAAAAAAAATTAGAATTTTGAGAAAAATTCTCTAAGTTCCTGATTTAGTCTTAACTTTTTTCTAATGTACCCAATTAAGGGACAGTACGATTGAATATAATTAGTTTCGAATATGAATAGTAAATGACATAAATTAACTGTATTTGTTCTGTAAAGTCTGGTATTGCTCTGTAACTCTATTTCGGCAACGGATATGGGTTAAGGGTGTTACATTTATTGGTATTAGAGCCACGATTTAGATGATTCTTGGACTAATGTAGCAAATACGAGTTTAGCTATACATGCCATTATATAATTTGTGATAGTTTGATATCTTCAGACCATTTTAAACATGTTTTTCATATAGTAATTCGTCCAACCGAGCTAGAGTTGAAGCTGAGGAAGCTGAGAGCAATGCTTTAGCTTCAGTTCAAAGAGCTACATCTACTAGTAGTAGATGACCCGAATCTAAGGGTCGAGGTGAAGAGGCAAAAGAAGTCTTCTTTCAAATGATGAATGAATGATTTACTGAATATCTGAGAACAGATCTTGTGTACAACAACCTCCCCCTCCTGCTCCTCAACTGGTTCCTGATATGCCACAAGGTACTGAACTTGTTAGAACTGGTAAACCACCAGTAGATAAAATTCAGAAATATGGTGTAGAAGAATTAAGAGCTACTGCAGATGATGATCTAGAAAGGGCTGAATTTTGACTAGAAAATACCATCAGGGTTTTGGGTGAATTGTCTTGCACACCTGGAGAATGTTTGAAATGTGTTGTATTTCTGATAAAAGACTCAGCCTACCAATTTTGGAATACCATAATTTCTGTTGTACCGAGAGAAAATGTTACATGGGAATTTTTCCAAATAGAATTCAAAAAGAAGTACATTAGTCATAGATTCTTTGATCAGAAAAAGAAAGAATTTTTAGAACTTAAAACAGGGAAATATGACAATATCTGAGTATGAACGAGAATTTGTTAGATTAAGCAAATATGCTAGAGAGTGTATTTCAACTGAAGTTGCCATGTGTAAACGTTTTGAAGAAGGGTTAAATGAATACATCAAGTTGTTAGTTGGGATTCTAAAATTAAAAGAATTTTTTGTACTGGCCGACTGAGCACCTAAAGCCAAAGAACTAAATAAAGAAAAAGAAGCAGGCAAAAATGGAAGCCCGAACTTCGAGTAAAAGATTTATGGGCAAGTCACAATCATCAACTTCAAAGAAATCAAAGAAATATCATGATCGTTCTGTCACATCTATGGCGTATTCTGGTAAGGATCAAAGTATTCAATGCTTTAATCCGAGATCTCTGTCTCCATCTGTGACAAGTGTAGGAAGTGGTGGAAGTTGTAATGGTCTAAATTCAATGTTATCGGAATAGTGGTTTCGTAACCACAAATCCAATTTAAATAGAACTTTATTTCAATATTTTTGCATGAAAATTGATATGATAGGAAAATCGTATGAAAATATTGATAAAAAAATTTACCGATTTAGTGGTTAGTTAGAAAAAGAAATTATTGAAGAAATTGGATAAAATAAGGTATCGGGACCTCTATCTCGTAAGACCGAGTCGAAAATAATTTTATAAATATTTATGAAATGTTAGTAATGTGGTATCAAAATTTTGTTAGGAAATTTTAATGTTTGGATAGTTAATTAAATGAAAAGGACTAAATTGTAAAATATGTAAAAGTGGATGGGATGATTAAATAGCTTAAGTGTCTAATGAGAGAGGATTTAAAAGGCAATTAGACCCAAAATTTATTTGGGCTGGACAGCAAGGGCACGAAATCAGTAGGAAAATTGATAAATTAAGGGAAAAATTAGAATATTGCAAAATTAACTAAATAAAGCTAGGACTAAATAGGAAATATCTAGATTTCTCTTCATTTCTCTTCAATTCCAGCAGCTAAAAATGCCATAGGAGGGTTCTCTAAGCTGGTATTCCATAATTTTTGCACCAAGTGAGTTAATCCTTGTCTTTTCTTGTAATTTTTGTGTTTCTAAGACTTTTACAACTAGGTCCTACTATTAAATTCATTAGTTTTTGATTTCATGGATGAAATTGAAAGTCACCATGGTTGAGTGCTGTAATTTTATGATGAAATAGAATGAAATTAAAGCTTTAATTTGTTTATGAGATGATTTTATTAGGTAATTTCAATAGAAATTGATTTTGGGGACCTAATTGTGAAAATGTTTGGAATTAAAGTCTATTGCTGAAATTTTGATTCCTAAAGGTTGTAAACTAGTTTAAGGTGTTAGAATAAAGTGTTAATTGAGAAAAATCAGCTCAATTGAGAGGCTAATTGAGTAGGGACGAAATTGTTATTTATTAAAAGCTTAAGGGAAAAATGGTAGTAAACAGCTTGCACTAAAACAATATTGGACAGCAACAGTAGGCTAACTTTGAAAAATCACCATAAATTTTAGCAATCGAATTAGAATATGAAAAAGAATATGAAATTAAAGCTTATTGAGTCTAGTTTCTCATAGAAGAAACAGTGTAAGCAATGGATCTGTAAATCATGAGATATAATGAATTTTGTGAGACAAGGTCAGAATGAATTCGAGTTCCCCTGTTCTGAATTTGAAAAATCATAAAAAAATGAATAAAAATAATTAGGGGCTAGAATGCTGAATGAGTCTATTTTCAAGAGAAACAAACAGGAACATCATCCGAATTCTGTATGAAGAGATAATTAATTTTTAGTGAAGAAGGGTCAGAACTGTCAGACAGCAGAACATGGGTGACTTTAAAGAATAAAATGTACTTATTGGCTAAACCAAAAATTCTTAAAATTTTATGGTAAGAAGATATATGAGTCTAGTTTCAGAGAAAATTAACGAATCTTAATTTGGAGTTCCGTAGCTTGAGTTATAAATAATTTAGTGACCATGACTCAAATAGACAACTTTGAATAAACTATAAATAATAATAATCAAATTATAGAAATTGTTGCTTATGAACATGAAATGTATTAAATTAATAATTAAATTTATTTATTTAGATCCAGAAGATTCAAATACGACGCTAGATCGAGGAAAGGAAAAAGTTTAGGATTAGTAGATTTTTTGTACACGAACAAGTATCAAGGTAAGTTCATGTAACTTAAATTATATTCTTAAATGCTTGAAGTGTATGTTATTGATGTGAATGTGATTTGAAAGTTCATTGTATGAAAATTTATGAAACATTGATATATTTGATAAAAAGGGGAAGAAATCCCGATTGAATAAAAGGAAATTTCAATGGATCTCTGAAAAGGAATTGATGGTAAAAAAGGATCTAGCTCGGACGGGTGATCCTATCCTGATATAGCCCTCTCGAAGAATATGTGTAAAATGGATTTAGCCCCGATGAGTAATCTAAATTAGGGTTTGAATTTAGCCTGGACTGATAATTCAGATCCAAGCTCATTAGAGTAATTGTCGTTACAAGGGATTTAGCCTGGACTGGTAATCCCGACAATACTCTATGAGTTTATATTACGGGGGATTTAGCCTTGACTGGTAATCTCGCTGTAAGGATGAGGTTCGCGGGAGTGTGCTCTTTGAAATGGAAATGTTCGTACATGAATATGAATTGACGGACCCGGAAATTTACACTAAAAGTGTACCTCTGAAAATCCATAAAAATTTACAAGAAATTCAATGGGATAAATATGAAAAAAAAATAAGGAAATGGAAATCATGGTATTGATGAGCTCATCAATCATAGTATATATTATTGGTACATGGAAATTATTATACTAACTTGAATGTTGAGTTTGTGCATGTTAGGGTAATAATGCATTGAATGAATATATGAATGTTTATTATATTGTATTAAAAATATTAGGTAAGTATAATTCTTGTTACATGAGCTTACTAAGCACAAAGTGCTTACCCTGTTTCCTTTTCCCCTGTTTTGTAGTGTTAAAAGCTCAGAGGTCGGATTTGGTCGTAGACACATCACACTATCAACCTCAGGATTTCGGTATATAAAGAAACTTTATTTTGGAAATCAATGGCATGTATAAGCTAATAAAGTAAATGTTAACGTGAAATGAATGTAAAGTTAGCGATTAGTATGGTTAAGAAACCCGGTTTTGGGTATGTGATAACGTTATCTTATAAATATGTATGAATTTATCTTGAAAATATGTTGAATTGGTTTGGTTGATGTGGATTGGTCTCGATTTAATATTGTAGGGAAGGTTAGATATTTATAAAGGGGCTATATTGAATAAAAAAAATCGTAAACTCCGGTAATACATCGTACCCTATTTCGGCAATGAATACGAGTAGGGGGTATTACAGAAGTCCTAAACCAAGATGCAAACATTGCAATAAATTGCATTTCGGTGAATGCCGCATGAGAAGTGGAGCTTGTGTTAGGTGTGGTTCTTTGGACCACTATTTCAGAGATTGCCTAGAAAAACTTGAAAAAGATATTGTTCAGATCTTAAAGCCAAGTAACTCCATATTTATAGGTAGACCACCTTGTCACCCCGGCAATGTCAGTGCTAGCTGAGGTACGATGAAAGATTTAACTATTAAATCTGAAGCACGAGCACCGAAAATAACATGTGCTATTCGTGCAAGAGAGGATACCTCTAGACCAAATGTCATTACTGGTACATTTTCTCTTCTTGATACTAATATTACTGCTTTGATTGATCCTGTTTCAACACATTCATACATATGCATGAATTTAGTGTCTATTAAAAATTTACCTATTGAGTCCACTGAATTCGTGGTTAAAGTTTTGAACCCCTTGGGTCAGTAGGTGATGGTGGATAAAGTTTGTAAAAATTGTCCGTTAATGGTACGGGGTTCTTGTTTTCCGGCTAATTTAATGTTGTTGCCATTTGATGAATTTGATGTAATTTTGGGTATGAATTGGTTAACTCAGCATGATGCAGTGGTAAATTGTAAATAGAAATATATTATGTTAAAATGTCAGAATGGTGAAATGCTTCGTTTTGAATCTGATAAACGGGACATGTTGTCAAATGTAATTTCAGCTATATCAGTACCGAAATATATCAGAACAGGGTATGATGCCTACCTCGCTTATGTGTTGGACACTAAAGTATCTGAGTTGAAGATTAAATCAGCACTGGTTGTTTATGTGTTTCCTAATGTGTTCCCGGAAGAATTACCTGGATTATCGCCAGTCAGAGAGGTGGAATTTTCTATAGATCTTATTCTAGGGACAACTCTAATATCTATAGTACCTTATCGAATGGCCCCAATAGAGTTAAAAGAGTTGAAAGCACAGTTGCAAGAATTGATTGATAGAGGATTTTTTCGACCTAGTTCTTCACCGTGGGTGCACCGGTTCTATTTGTTAAAAAGAAAGTTGGATCTTTAAGATTATGTATTGACTACCAGCAATCAACAAAGTTACAATTAAAAATAAGTATCCACTTCCCTGCATTGATGACTTGTTTGATCAATTAAAAGGTGCCACTATATTTTCAAATAGTGATCTTCGTTTTGGCTATTATCACTTATGAGTAAAAGACTCAGATGTACCAAAGACAACCTTCAGAACTAGGTACGGGCACTATGAGTTTCTTGTGTTGTCATTCGGTTTGACAAATGCACCTATGGTATTCATGAATTTAATGAATAAAATTTTCAGATCATATATGGATAGATTTTAGTGGTGTTTATTGATGATATCCTGGTATATTCTCAAGATGAAAATGATCATGCTAATCATTTGAGAATTGTGTTGCAAACTCTGCGTGGAAAACAACTATATGCCAAATTTAGTAAATGTGAATTTTGGCTTCAGGAAGTCAGTTTTCATAGACATATAGTATCTGTTGAAGGAAAAATTTCAACTGTTGTTAACTAGAAACCACCGAAATCTGTGTCTGAAGTTAGAAGCTTTCTGGGATTAGCCAGTTATTATCAGATATTTGTACAAGGGTTTTCTATGAAAGCTTCTCCAATGACACAATTGTTGTAGAAAGATGTGAAGTTTAAATCGACTGAAAAATGTCAGTAAAGCTTTGACAGATTGAAAGCCTTGTTGATTGAAGTACCCGTGTTAGTTTAGCCTGAATGTAACACCTCAAACCCGGCCTAGATGTTATGACCGAATTTGGCGTGTCACATTAAAATGCTTTGTCGAAAAACTTTGTCTTGTTAATAAATTTTGCTTGAAAGAGAAAAGCCCCTTTGTTTAATTCTAAAATCAACTTAATTATTTGTCAACCATTTTAAACCAAGCTTACTTTTAAAAACATGTTTGTTGCAGAAGCATTTCAACAATGTTGCAAAAACGTGATGTTATGAAAACAAATATCATTTTGGAAAACCGCGCTCTACTTTTAACAGAAATAAATCATAATAGTTAAAAACCCCAAAATTAAAAGCTAAAAAATTAGAGAAAAGGCCTTATTACATCAAAACCCAAAGAGATAGTAATTTAAGTAATGTAAAAGAAAATACTAAAATTTAAAGCCGTTCGTAGTGTGGGCACCTACCAGTCCTCTCATACGTCTAACCGCCTACTGAGGATTACCTGAAAAATTTAAAAGAGGGGGTGAGTTTACGAAAAATCAGTGTGTACAACCCTTATTGATCAAAAAGCATGCATCAAATCAATTTGGGCCTAAGCCCATTACAGTAACGGTGGCATTTGGGCCTTAGCCCATAGTAGCGTTAGTTGGGCCTGAGCCCATGTCACAATCAAAATCAGATTATGCAATGCACAAATACCCAACCAACCGTACACTCTATATCCCGTTCAACCCTACACTCCTGTGGGGATTTAATCGACCCACCCATCCCTACACTCCTAATGTAGCACCGGTTGCGGCACTAACCAATTTCGCAACAGAGCTGCCAATCACATAATGGCTTTAAGCCGTCGGTGGATCCACAGTCGTCAAGCGACCATGCGACCCTACCAAATCATATACTTCCTTCAAATCAATGATCCCATCCCCCATGCAGCATAATATTACATGAATGCAAACATATCATAAATTGCATGGAATAACAATCATATAACATGTAGGGGCATTTTAGTCATTTTTCCTTTTGGGGCATAACGGTCATTTTGTAAATCGAGATCTAAGTACACTTACTAACCCATCAGAAGGTTCATAGTCGTCTCGCACAACCCATGCAACCTTTACCAAACAAACTGTGCGATTGGCCCAAAGCCCATTTAAGCAGGCCCATAGACCCACACGACCTATTGGCCCACCAAGCCTGAATTCAGTTACGGCTATGTGACCCACATAGCCCAGTCCAACATTTATCACTTACCATAAATTTAATCTGTGTTGGGCCCACGAGCCCATTTTGACCCACACGGCCTATTTTGGCCCAACGTGGGCCATAATGGCCCAAGTCCACGGAAACACTCATGATGGCCTTTACAGTCTATCACCCATGATTTGTGATCTCGGTTTACCCTACGAGCGATCGCATGCTCGAGAGGCCTCAAATGCCGAAGTTTCGACACTTCGGCTATTCAAAATTTCAGCTTTTACCGTTTTACAGTAAAACGGGGGTGTGATTACGCACCTACCATGAAACATGCGCCTAGCCCAAGAGTTTTCCAAACCTACATTCCATTACGATAACCCATTAGTCGATAAGAACTAGGGTTAATCACCCTTCTCAAATTCCCAGTTAAAGATTACACACTTGTAACGCCACTTCCACTAGACCACATGCTTTCTTGTGTCATACCTTACCAAATTTTATTTATAACCCTACTGACCAAAGATAGGGGTTTTATCCTTAAAAATCAAAATTTTGTGGAAGCCAGGACTTGAACCCATGACTTTTCAGACACTTCCAGAGCACACAACCACTAAGCCAAACACTCAATTGTGCCACTTCCTTGCACAATTAAATCTTTATGTGCAGTCTCCTAACTGCACCCCTGCTCAAAAACTAACACTTCTAGGCCCAAATTCGGGGCGTTATAACTCTACCCCCTTAAAAAATTTTGTCCTCGAAATTTCCAACTATCCAACAGTCGCACAACCCAGGTTACACCACTATGCTTCTGCTGTACACTCTAATTCTAATTTCAAAATAGATAAATAGCACACTATGGATAAAGTACGTACCAGTATTCGCATCTGGAGCATCTTCGTCCTCTTGACGGCATCCTGTACAGACCAAAGCTGGCTGCCTGGCCTCAGTATGATCAACGTCTCTTTCCAGTGCTCCACGACCCAAACCGTTTTCACTCCTGGCCTAACCACGGCCTCTAGGCAGCTGCTGGCCGCCCATTGGTGGCTTTACATTACCTTTACCAAAGACTTTCCTCTGATTCGATCTTCTAGGACACTCTCTGAGGCGATGCTCCATGGAACCACAACTCAGACAGGCTCTTGTTCTCCTCCAGCACTTTCTTGCGTGACCTTTTCCACAAATAGCACATGGTAGTAACATAGTAGTAGTAACAAGGGGCCCCGTTATGACCGACCCATCCACTTTGGCCCTTCTCTTAGGCCTCTAATCATTATTGGAGGGCTCAGAATCCCTTATATTTCTACCCCTTTCTTTTTCCCGGTTTAGGTGCTCAGTGCGCTTTACATCTTCAATGATTTTTACTTTCTTTACCAATGCTGTGAAATCCCGCTCCCTCTGGGGAGCAATCAATACCCAAAGACTATCTCTGAGGACGTCTTCGAACTGAACACAATGTTCATAATCTATTTCCACTATTCCCTTAGCATCCCAACCGAGTCGTAAGAACTCTGCCTCGTACTCCACCACAGATCGGTCTCCTTGAGTCAAGTTTAAGAATTCTTTCCTCCGGGCATCCACGTAGCTTGTGCCCATGTATTTCCTTTGAAACACCAATTTGAAGAACTCTCAGGTTATCTGGTCAGGCTGAGTGCCCTCTTTCATGGTAAGCCACCACTGGTAAGCTTCCTTTCGCAGTAATGACATTGATCCTTTAAGTTTTTGCTCGAAAATGCAATCTAGGTCGTTCATTATTCTTTCAGTGGCCTCCAACCAATATTCGGCCACATTCTGTGCTACTCCAGCAATATCCATGAAGATCTCGACTCCATTCGATCGAAGTCTCTCAGAAATCGACCCTTGGCTCCTATTTCGAGTGTTGGGCCCAGCGACCCTTTCTAGAATCCTTAAAATTGCTTGGTACAATGCGTCATCCCCAACTACTCGATCATATGACCTTGTCTAGGGTATCAGTGAAGCCAGTGCTTCTCTTGCCTCAACGTTGGGCATGTGACCTGATGCCTATCCAGCCCTAGCACTTCCACGGCCTCTGCCGTGGCCTCTTGCACCCCTTCTAGTGCTCATTGTCACTTCGCGTATAATTTGGTTAAGAAATTTTATGCAATCTAGGTCATAGTTTCAGTAATTAAGCAGATGTTTTATGATAGTAGTAGTTAAGAGTTGTTTTTGCAATCGCAGGCTCGCTACAGTTTTAGTTTCCTATAGTTTTTCAGTTTACTCTAACTAAGAGTCTCAATATAGTCTATCATCTAAAGTAAGCACTGTAACTATCTTTAGTATAACAGTTTAAAATAGATTTTAGTATCAGGAGAACTTACTTGGTTCGACACCAGAGACTTGGTGAACCATACAATAAAAATCCTTCAAAATGTTTCGGAATCGTTTGTAAATAACCTTAAAATCCAAAAACTAAGGCCCATTTTTCAGCCGAGTTTTACAACTTGGCTTGATACCACTAAATGTAACACCCCAAATCCAACAAAGATGTTTTGATCGAATATGGCGTGTCACACTGAAATGCTTTTTCGAAAAACTTTGTCTTGTTAATAAATCTTGCTTGAAAGAGAAAAGCCCATTTGTTTAATTCTAAAATCAACTTAATTATTTGTTAACCATTTTAAACCAGCCTTACTTTTAAAAACATGTTTGTTGTAGAAACATTTCAACAATATTGCAAAAATGTGATGTTATGAAAACAAATATCATTTTGGAAAACCGCAATCTACTTTTAACAGAAATAAATCATAATAGTTAAAAACCCCCAAATTAAAAGCTAGAAAATTAGATAAAAGGCCTTATTACATCAAAACCCAAAGAGATAGTAATTTAAGTAATGTAAAAGAAAATACTAAAATTTAAAGTCGTTCGTAGTGTGACCATCTCCGAGTCCTCCCATACGTCGAACCACTTACTGAGGATTACCTGAAAAATTTAAAAGAGGGAGGCGAGTTTACAAAAACTCAGTGTGTACAACCCTCATAAATCAAAAAGCATGCATCACATCAGGCCTAAGCCCATTACAATAACGGTGGCACTTGGGCCTTAGCCCATAGTAGCCTCAGTTGGGCTTGAGCCCATGTCACAATTAGAATCAGATTATACAATGCACAAATACCCAATCAACCCTGCACTCCGTATCCCGTCCAACCTTACAGTCTTGTGGTGATTTAATCGACCCACCCATCTCTACACTCATGATGTAGCATGGGTTCCGACACTAACCAATTTCGCAGCAGAGCTGCCAATCACATAATGGCTTTAAGCCGTCGGTGGATCCACAGTCATCAAGCGACCATGCGGCCCTAGCAAATCATATACTTCCTCGAAATCAATGATCCCGTCCCCTATGCAGCATAATATCACATGAATGCAAACATATCATAAATGGCATACAATAATAATCATATAACATATAAGGGTATTTTAGTCATTTTGCCCTTTGAGGCATAACGGTCATTTCATAAATCGGGATCTAAGTACACTTACTGACCCATCAGTAGGTTCACAGTCATCTCACACGACTCGTGCAACCTTTAGCAAACAAACTGTGCGATTGGCCCAAAGCCCATTTAAACAGGCCCATAGGCCCACACGACCTATTGGTCCACCAAGCCTGAATTTAGTTACGGCTATGTGACCCACATAGCCCAGTCCAACATTTATCACTTATCACGGATTTAATCTGTGTGAGGCCCACGAGCCTATTTTGACCCACACGACCCATTTCGGCCCAACGTGGCCCATAACGACCTAAGTCTACGGAAACACTCGTTTTGGCCCTTATAGTCTATCGCGCATGATTTTTGGGCTCGGTTTAGCCTACGAGCGATTGCATGCTCGAGAGGCCTCAAATGCCAAAGTTTCAGCATTTCGGCTCTTCGACTTTTCGGCTTTTTTCGTTTTACAGTAAAACGGGGGTGTGATTACACACTTGCTACGAAACACGTGCCTAGCCCAAAAGTTTCCCAAACCTACATTCCATCACGATAACCCATTAGTCGATAAGAACTAGGGTTAATCACCCTTCTCAAATTCCCAGTTAAAGATTACACACTTTAACGCCACTTCCACTAGACCACGTGCTTTCTTGTGTCATACCTTACCAAATTTTATTTATAACCCTATTGACCAAAGATAGGGGTTTTATCCTTAAAAACCAAAATTTTGTGGAAGCTAGGACTTGAACCCACGACTTTCTAGACACTTCCAGAGCACACAACCACTAAGCCAAACACTCAATTGTGCCACTTCTTTGCACAATTAAATCTTTATGTGCAGTCTCCTAACTGCACCCTTGCTCAAAACCTAACACTTCTAGGCCCAAATTCGGGGTGTTACAACTCTACCCCTTTAAAGAAATTTTTGGTTAAATGGGATGTTATGACTTGTATTGAACTTGAAATTTGCTTGATTCATATGTCTTGAATTGGTTGGTGAATATATTGGAATATTTATGTAGGTGGAAAACAAGTTTGGGTGAGAAATAAGGCTTGGAAATGGCCTTATTTTGTACACACGGGCAGAGACATGGACATGTGTCTCAATAATGTGGGATACACAGCCATGCACATGGGCGTGTGTCTTGGCTGTGTGAAACCTGCACCTAATTTTCAAAAATTTAATTGTCCACATGGCCTAGCATACGGGTGTGTGGCTAGTCGTGTCACCTAAGTCAGAAAGTTACATGGGTACGAGCACGGGCTGGGACACGTCGTATTGTAACACCCTTCACCTATATTCAATGTCGAAATAGGGTTACGGAGCATTACCAGACTTACAACACATTTACACATACTTTTCACATACATTTAAAGCAATTCAATCAATCATTATTCAATATGTTCCTAAGACAAGGCTACGAGGTCTTAAATATGCATTGTAATTGGTACAGGACTAAACCGATAACTTTTAAAACATTGGAACACATAGAAAATTTTTCTCAAAATAGGGGACATATGCCAGTGTGACCAGACCGTGTGTCTCACACGGCCACCAGACTTGCCCGTGTTACAAGCCATGTGGACATTCGAAATGGGAGCACATGGCCGTGTCCCAGTCCATGTCCTACCTTGTGTAACTCTATGACTTGGATCACATGGCCAACACACACGCCCATGTGCCCTAAAAATGGCCACACATGCCCGTGTGCTAGGCCGTGTGCTAGGCCGTGCCAAACCTGTAGGGTATACTGACTTATACCTTACAACCAAGTCGCACGCCAGTGTATGAGGCCGTGTGGAGCATACTAACTTGATTTAATTTTCAACACCAGGGGGCACACGACTGTGTAACAAGACTATATGCTGAGACACACACCTGTGTCTTTGCCTGTGTGGACTAAAATAACCTATTTACCAAGCCAATTTGCCACCCAAATTTTGTGCATACCTATTAATTCAAATGGTACTCATTCATAGCATAAATGGTCACCCAATTCAACCAAAATCAAGACTAAAATATACCATCTCAACTCCAACAACTAGCTTGCTTACTATCTCACGTTTTACTATTTCAAATTATAACAACTTTACACATTCAAATAATCTAATTAAACATTTTCCAAACATGCATCATCATACATCAATCCACAAGCACATAGCTTCTCAATTATCAACCAATTGACATTTATAATACCAACTATCAATAACATTTCGAAACCAACTTCAGTCACTCAATATAAACCATAGGCATACTTATATATACATAACCAAACTATCTAAATTAAGCCAAGTCTCATGGATATACATGTACAAACCAAAACATAACCATTCATAAGCCATCTCAAATGGAAAAACTCACTACCAAGATACATATAAAAATGACCATAATCCTATCCATGCCATATGACCAAAACATAAGCTCAAAAGTGCCAAAGTGATGGTTGGATAGTGTGACGTAGTCTCTGACAATTCCCAAATCCGAGCTAGCTTTGAAATCACTATAAAACATGAGAAAAATAAACAAAGTAAGCTTTATAGCTTAGTAAGCTCGTATAAAATAAACTCAACTAATCATAAATACACAATTCATCAACTTGAACTTGTTAATTCATAATTCATAAATACTAACAAACCTTCCACATGCTTAATCATATATTTATATTTAAACTTCATAACTTCTTCAATTGAAAGCTCGTATGATTCATATACATACCTGAACCAGTCCATAATAAACTCATACCAAACGGTAAAATGTCAAATACTCAAATTCTCACACATTAAGTGCCAATACATAGCTAAAGATATTTTAATCTTGCACACTAAGTGCCATACCTAGCCGAATCTATCTCGAATCACAGATTAAGTGTCATACATAGCCGAAGCCAATTTTGAATTGCATACTAAGTGCCATATATATCTGAATTGTCGTCAAATATGAATGTAATCTCGTATACACAATTTATGCAATATCAAAGCATTTAAAGCATAACAATATCAATGCTTATTACATACGAGCGTACCTCGGATGTGTAAACGACGAAATAAGTCGTTTAGTCAATAACTTTTGTTTTTCCCCAAACCTGATCCAAATTCCATTTTTATTGATCTAAATATATTCAAAATTAACTCATTTAATCAACTATTTATTCAATTCAATCCAAAATACACATTAGAGGTATTTTACAGATTTGCCCCTAAACTTTCACATTTTTCACAATTTAGTCATTATTTCATAAAATCACAAATTAATGGAATTCCAAATATACCCATGCTAGCCGAATTACTAATATGCCCCTAGCAGCCCATATTTTTCATTTATTTCACATTTAACCACTAACTTTAGACATTTCTTAATTTAATCCCTATTTTGCATTTTCACTAAAAATCACTTAACAAAACTTGTATATCTATCAAATAACATTCAAAATCTATCATCAATCTCAAAAAGCATACATATTCATCAATGGAAACTTCCAAAATCTTTAACAATTTTGCAAATTAGTCCCTGGGCTAGCTGGTACTAGATACAACGATCACAAAAACATAAAAATCATTAAAAACGGGGTAAAACACATACCTAATTGCCTGGATTTACTTGGCCGAATAAAGAAACCTAGTTTATTCTATTTTTATCCTTCAATTTTGGTTAGCAAGGATGATAATGGACACCATTTTATTAGTTTATTTTATTTATCTTATGTTATTGACATTTTACTTAATTAACCTTACTTAATAAACATTAAAATCATATATTACATGTCCAATATTGTCCACTCACCATTTTAAAGGTTTAATTACCATTTAAGGCCACTATACTTAAAAACCAAATCTATTTGACACCTTAAACTAATAGAACATGCATTTTACACTTTACGCGATTTAGTCATTTTTATCAAATCAAGCACTCAAACGATAAATTTTTTTCACAAAAATTTCACACATACATGCTATCATGCTATAAACACTTTATATAATATTAAAATAATTTTACGACCTTGAATTTGTGGTCTCGAAACCACTATTCTGATTTGACTAAAAACAAGCTGTTACACGTGTGTCTTATATCAAATGCCCACACGGGTTAGGACATGGGTGTGTCATTTGGCCGTGTGAACCACATGGCCTACCCACACGGGCGTGTGACCCCTATATTTAAGAAAAAATTAGAATTTTAAGAAAAATTCTCTGAGTTCCCGATTTAGTCCCAACTTGTTTCTAATGTATAAATTGGGCCTCGAGGGTCCAATTAAAGGATAGTACAATTGAATATAATTACTTTTGGATATGAATAGTAAATGACATAAATTAACTATATTTGTTCTGTGAACTCCAGTAATGCTCTATAACCTTGTTCCAGCGACGGATATGGGTTAAGGGTGTTACAAAATCGACGAGTGTGTGCCCAGCACTAGTCAGAGAAATTGATGGAAGTTGCGCCTAGCGGTCGTCAGATAAACTGACAGAAGTTGCACCCAGTGCTAGTCGGATAAACCGACGATATTAAATGTGAGCCAAGCTCTAGTTGGATAAACCAACGATGTTTGCGCCCAGCGCTAGTCGGACAAATCGACGAATGTGTAATTAATTATTTCCAAAGTTTTCTCATTCATCAATTAACATCATTATTAAAATATATAAGTAAAATAATATATCAAATATCAAAATAACATTAAATAATTAATTACAAAACTAATTAATAGAAAAGTTAGGTTCGAGACTATGAACTTACAGAATTGTGATGGCTACTAAGGTCGAGAACAGTTACTCGACAACCTTCTCTTTTCTGCAATTACCAATCGATCCTTTTGTTTCCCAATCTAGAATTAATGACATAATTAATTTAATTAATAATCACCAAGAGACATTTACTCAAACCATTAATCTTTTAACTAAATTTCACATTTTCTCACTCGAAATAAATCTTCAATTCAATTTACTCCTCAATTCTAAAACATGCTATTTAATTAAAAATCAAGAAGGTCCCTTGTCAACCAATTTTCCATAGGGTCCAAGAACAACTCATACTTTCAATTAAATTACAATTTAATCTTTGAATCTATCATTCCCATAATTTAATCATTGAATCCTAATATCATCAAGAATCATTTAGCAAATATTTCTATTTATTTACCAAACTTAATATCTAACATAATAACACTAAGTACTCAAATTCTCTACAATGGCAACTTCCACAAACATCACTAAATTTAAAATTTTCAACATGGGTAAATTAATTCAAGATCTTAAGGTTCCAAAAATACCACACTTATGCTTAAAGGATCAAAGAATACCAACCAGTTGAGCTTCTAAACTGAAAAAGAAATGGCCAAAAGTCTCCCCCAACCTTGAACAATTCGGCATTCAAAAGAAGAAAGAGAAATTGTTTTTCTTTTCCTTTCCCCCACTAATATATTTGTTTTCTCTCTATCATTTATCATTTATTTCTTTTTATTTAAACATAACTTATTAAATAAATAATAGTATATATTTATCATATAATATGTGATTTCAATCATAATTTTCCGCTAACTCAATTTATAACAATAATGGTATATCTGTTTAATAAGTCCCCATACTTTGATTTAAACACTAATAATTGAAATTATCTATCATTGAATTTTACTTCTAAGGTAACTCCAAAAATTTAAGTAATATAATATTTTTTGAGCCTTGTCCACTAAAACGGAGTCTCGACAATATGTTTCCCGACACCCCTAACTTATGGGTCATTAAAGTATGTATGTATGTAACACTCCCCATAGAAGCAATTCCCATAACAGTTCTGGTGCAAAAAAACTTCATCATCTTTTATCAATTCATTCATTGATATAACTCTTTCCACTACTTGATTTTATTATTTTTATAATATTTTTAACAATCAACGGTTAAAATTAATGGTTAAAGGACCTTTTTGATGCATTTTGATAGTTTAAGTACTGAATTGAGTGCAAAAAAGTATGGACTTAATTGCTTCTTAAAAAAGCTCAATGGCCTTTTACACCCTTAAGCGTAATATCTGTGATAGATTTCAACTAAGTTTTTTTAATGATTAAGCTTAACTAAATAATCCATAAATTTGTTATGAATATCTTATTAAGTGGATGGCCATCAAGATCAAGATAAGTTTTGATGTACTTTAAATTATAATAGTGATTAGAAGTAGATATCTACTTCATTTATACTTCTTATGCCTATAAATAGAGACTTTGGAGAAGCATTTTAAATATTCTGATTCATCAATAAAGACACGCTCTCTTTTTGCTCTCTTATTCTCCTTATTCTCTATTATATGTCTTTTATTTTATAACACATTATCAACAAGATTCTCTTTTAATTATCTTAGTTGTGGATTAAATCAGCAGCAACTTTGCGAACCATTAAGCCTCATCCATAATACCAAAATTCAGCCTCCGACCACAAAAATTACTCTTATTTTTCTATTTCATTGGCTCTTTTGCTTCTTCAAATTACTTTATTGTTGTTGGCTGGTATTCAAATTGAGCACTTACTTCCCTGATTCTCTATTACTGACTGTCTTTCGCCTACTGATGCTTGCAACTCTTTGCAGGAAGTTTTTTTCTATCTATTTAGTGTTTTATATCTACATTAATTTTCAATTAATTTAAATTAATTTGAGATTATTTTAATGAACTTGTTTTACTTCTTATTAAAGTTGGTAAAAGAGTATTACTCTGAATAGAAGGTTTGAGTATATACTAAGAGGCTCAACACGAAGATGGACACTACAATCCGTTGCTTTGGATGGTGAAATTTTTTTAGGTATGATTATTATTTATTTTAAGTCTGATCAAATTGTTAAGTTATCTTATTAAATATCGATGGTTTCTAAGGTTTACTAATAAAATGTAACACCTCTTACCTGTGTCTGATGCCAAAACAGGGTACGAGGCATTACCATACTTAATTGTTCACAAACATGCAAAAATTGGGCTATAAAATTTCATTCCTATCAAAAAATTTTATACACATGCATAATGTCCCATACACAGGCCTACGAAGCCCTAAACATGCATTGAAAGTAGTTAGGGACTAAACCGAGAACCTTAAAAAGTTTTGGGAAAACTTAGAAAATTTTACCATGACACAAGGTCACACGCCTGTGACACGGGGACAAGCCCATGTGCCTTCGACACACCTATTTCCTCAGGCCGTATAACTCTCTGACTATGACGTCAGCATATAATTTGGACTACACGGCCAAGCCACACACCCGTGTGCTAAGGCCGTGTCCACCACATGGTTGGGACATACGGCCGTGTCTCAGCCCGTGTGGCCAACACTTAGGCTATTTTCCAAGCCTTTATGTTACCCTTAATCTTTCACATCTATATACACACTAAAGACACATATCATGACATCATTTCAATGATTTAGCATCCCATAATAAGACACATTCACAAGCATTAGAACATAGCATAGATAGATAGGTTCACAACAATAATCCATATGAGCCGCACCTCTTGGCCATATACAAATAAGTCAATATAGACCAATACATTCAGCTAATCATAATTACAAATATTATAAAAACCAAGCCCCTATACATGCCACTCACTTGAAAACACTTAATATGTACATATCAATATTCTGAAGGTGATGGTTTGATAGTGTGGTGCTGCCTCCGACGATCTCCAACCCTGAGCTAACCTATCAACACTAAAGAAAAGGAAAGGCAGGGAGTAAGCTTTATAGCTTAGTAAGACAGTATGAAATTAATAATAAATTTATCAACTTTCTTCTCAAGGTAATACCACAATATTTGCGCTTTTTCTTATGTTGAAGTCAAGTTGTTTTCTCGAGTTGTAGTCACTAAATTATTTATATCTGGAGCTACGGAACTCCAAATTAGGATCCACTAATTTTCTCTGAAACTAAGCTCACATATCTTCTTACCATAGAGTTTTTAGAATTTTTTATCTATCCAATAAATAAAATTTATTCTTTAAAATCAGCCCTGTTTCGGTGTCTAACGGTTCCGACCCCTCTTCACTAAAAAATAATTATCTCCTCGCACAGGATTTAGATGATGTTCCCTTTTTTTTCTTTTGAAAATAGACTCATTGAGGATTCTAATAATATAAATTATAACCCATAATTATTTTTTTACAATATTTAGTGATTTTCCCAAATCGGAATAGGAGATTTTGAAATCATTCTGACTCTGTCTCACAATAATTCAAATATCTCATAATATGAATTCTTTTGTTGACACTATTTATTCTATTGAAACTAGACTCAATATGCTTTAATTTTATATATTATTCAGCCTCTAATTCAATTTTCATAGTTTTTGGTGGATTTTCAAAGTCGAACTACTGCTGCTGTCCAAAACTGTTTCAATGCTAATTTTACCCTTTCATAATTATCTTTTAATAGGCTTTTATGCCAATTAATTTCTCTTTTCATATTCATTAGGCCATAAGGTGAAGGGATAAACATATCACCAATTTAATTTGACCTAAAAGCTTCACACATAATCATCCATCAAATTTACCACATAATTATACACCATAGGTATCGACCTAATATTTACAAGGTTGTCACAAAGTCGTTCTCATAGGTATGACTTACTCTTTTACATTCTTACCAAAAGTTCAATATACATCGAGCTCATCACTCATGAATTTTTAGTACATACCTGTACCCTTTCAACATGATCATAAACATATCTTACTCAATTTCATTCCTTACTAATCATACAACATAAATTGAGCATGCATTTCATGAATTTCATGTAAGTATCTGTACCACTCACAACATGGTCATATCTTCTCTTATTCCGACATAAATCGTAAATTTCCCGTTGAACCATTTGGAATACCACAGGATATTCAATAAGCCTCAAGCATAGGTAAGATGCTAACGCCATGTCCCAGACATTGTCTTACACTAGCTCACATGTCGAGGCCAATGCCATGTCCTAGACATGGTCTTAGACTAGCTCTCGTCTCCATGCCGATGCCATGTCCAGCATGGTCCTACACTGGCTCTCAATCAACGCCGATGCCATCTCCAACATGGTCTTTGTAACACCCTTAACCTGTATCCGTTGCCGGAATAAGGATTCGGAGTATTACCAAAATTTACAGATCATTTAACAAAAAATTTGCTTCACATAACATTCATACCTGAAATCAATCAAATTTAATCATAGTGTCCCTTATGTGAGCCATTGAGGCCCAGAATATAGATATCAGGACTTAACCGAGAACTCAGAAAATTTTTCGAAAATATTTAAAATTTTTCAACACTGCAAGGGTCATAGGCTGTGTGGTCAGATCGTGTGGTTCACACAATATTCACAAAGTTATCATCAATTCATATGAAATAACACATCATGAAATCATAAAATTAACAAATAGCCACTAAATTTAGTTATACAAACTCACAAGTACGATTTTTGTATTATAACGATAATCATAATTTCATAATAAATATTCCAAATAAAACATTATATCATTTCTAATTCAACATTTATCAATTATAATCGGGCATGTGATCAATTTATACACAATTCATTCATATATATATATGTAAATTTTCCTCATCCTCCTCTCCATCCACATCCTTAGTATAGACAACACACTTGTAGGTAACATTATCCATAATTTTCACTATCTACTTATGTGAATATTCAAGGTGTCCATCTGTTTTATAGTCACTAAATTATTTTTATCTTGAGCTACAGAACTCCAAATTAAGATCCATAAATTTTCCCAGAAACTAGACTCATATGTATTATTACTATAAAAATTTCATAATTTTTGGTTGGGCCAATTAATACAGTTTATTCATTGAAGTCTCCCATGTTCTACTGTCTGACAATTCTGACCCTTCTTCACTAAAAATTAATTATCTTCTTGTAAAGGATTCGAATGATGTCCTTGTTTCTTTCTCTTGAAAATAGACTCATTCAGAATTCTAAATATATAAATTTAAGCCCCTAATTATTTTTATCCAATTTTTTATGATTTTCCAAATTCAAAACAGGGGAACCCGAAATCATTTTGACCTTGTCTCACAAAAGTTCTTGTATCTCATGATTTACAATTCATTGCTAGCATAATGTCTTTTATAAGAAACTAGACTCAATAAGCTTTAATTTCATATTTTATTCATCCTCTAATTCGATTTCTACAATATTTGGTGATTTTTCAAAGTTAAACTACTGCTGCTGCCCAAAACAGCTTTATTGCAAAATGTTGATTTCCATTTTGCCCCAAATTTCACAATTCATACAATTCAGTCCTTTCTCAATTAACCCCTCAATTAAGATAATTTTCTCAATTAATACTTTTTCTAGACATTATAAGTAATTTCATAACTATTTAAATTCAAAATTTCCACATAAAACTCTAACTTCAAACTCTTTTACAATTAGGTCCCAAACATTCACTTTCTATTCAATTCTTTCAATAAAATCAGAATATAAACAATTTAAAGCTCTAATTCCATGCCAAATCGTCATATACTTCCAGCACTCATCTATAACAGCTTCAAAAATTATCCATGGAATCAAAAACTAATGAAATAGTAAGTTGGACCTAATTGTAAAGGTCCAAAAACATAAAAATTTCAAGGAGAAAGCAAGAATTAAACTTACATGAAGCTAGAGTATGAAAACCAGCTTGAACCCTCCTCCATGACTATTTTCAACTGATGAATATGAAGAGAAATGAAGAGAATTCTAGATATTCCAATTTAGTCCCATTTTTATTTAGCCCATTTTGGCAATTTTCCAATTTTGCCCTTATTTCACCCATTTCTTGATTTTTCTCAGCTATTGCCGCCCAAAATATCTCCTTTGGGCTTATTTGCACTTTAGGTCCTTTCTCATTTGACAATTGAGCTATTTAATCCTTTTAGCAACTTTTATACCTTTTTCAATTTAGTCCTTTTTATTTAATTAACCACCCAAACGTCAAAATTTTCTAACTAAATTTTATTACTACCTCACCAACACTCCATAAATATTTCTAAAAATATTTATGGCTCAATTTATGAAGTCGATGTCTCGATACCTCATTCTCAACCCAATTTACCTAATTAATTCTTTTAAATCACCAAATTCACTAATTCAAAAGTGCTTTTATATTCACATTTGACTTATAGGTATTAATTTATTAAATTTTCAACTCACTTGTCGGATTTAGTGATCTCAAATCTCTATTCCTGATACTACTGAAAATAAGGCTGTTACAGTCTTACACTGGCTCTCGCCATGTCCAACATGGTCTTACACTGACACACAAAATGTGGCAAATGCCATGTCCCAGACATGGTCTTACACTAGCGCACATATCACCCTAGTACCATGGCATGAATATCCGACCTATTCCTACGGTTCAACCGGGGATTTCTCGTATCAATTTTCATCAGACATTGTTGATAGTCATATTCAAACATTTTACGCGATATCAATCATTCAATGCATAATAATAGTAAAGTTGTAATATTTATGCACAGCTTATTCATTTCAATGGAATATCATATTCCATCAAATTTCCAATGTATTAAATCATCATATAAATGTTATTAACATGTGGCATCACTTTCTCATACTCAGTATCATCAACATATAATTCAATACAATCATAGCAAGATAGATTTCGAGTATATTAATAATAACATGGATAACATGCTTATTTAGTCACACGGACTTACATTGAATGCAAAAAAGGCTAATTATTCCCTTTTTGTCCTAAACCATGTACTTTCTCGATTTAAGCCCGAATGTTGATTTTCTTGATCTAAAATAATAAAATTTTATCATTTAATCATCACATTAAATTAAGTGTTCCACAATTCATACTTTGGAAAAATGACCTTTTTGCCCCTAAACTTTCACAAAAATTATGATTTTGCCCTTAGGCTCGTAAAACGATTTTTTTATCGAATTTCCTCATTAACCAAGCCTAGCCTAACCTTTATTACTCTTGTAGCAACTCAAAATTCCAATTATTTCACACAATTCCCATCCATTTAACAAAATTTACAAAATAGTCCCTATTAGGTGTTTTCATGAAAATCCTTTCACAAAAGTTGTTCATTTAACAACCAAGATTCATTTTCTTCCATAAAAAATCAGCAAACTACATGAATACTCTTATGGAAAAACCCTATACTTTCAACCATTTTGCAAAATAGTCCCTTCATTAGCTAGATTATGCTACAAGGGTCCCAAAAGTACAAAAACTATAAAAAATAATCATTTAAATCACTTACTTGCAAGGGTGAGGAATGGCTGCAAATTTCATGCTTTCAAAACCCCTATTTTTCTAGTAATTTCGGCGAAGAGGAGGAAGGTGAAAAGATGATATCACTTTCTCTTTATTTTATTTTATTTTATTTCTAGTCAAATTAGTCACTAACATTTTACCAAACTTTGACCCTACAATATTTTTGTCTCCTTGATCAGCCACTAGCATATTTATGGTCTATTTACTCAATAAAGACCCCTAATTATGGTTATCTAGCTATTTAAGAAATTTAGCTAGCAAAACAAAACTTTTTCCCTTTATGCGATTTAGTCCTTTTTCGTAATTAAGCGTGAAATCGCTAAAATTATTTCACCAAAATTTTTATGCACTCATATAAATATGATATAACACATAAAATAATATTTAAAATAATTTCTCTGACCTCGGGTTAGTGGTTCCGAAATCACTGTTCCGACTAGGCCCAAAATCGAGCTGTTATAATTCTCCTATCTTAGGGATTTTTGTCCCTGAAAATCTTATCGGAAAAGTGGTTTTAGTATTCACATAAACTTGTCTTTCCCATAATCATCACTAAAGAACTCTCACTCTACTGTGCCGCTAATACTTATCTCTTTACTTTCTCATATCAGTGTCGTAAGCGGTTCATTGCTATACCGCACCTCGGATGAATTTCAACCTCTATCTGAGAGTTCATATACACAATGGTCTGATCTATGCCATCATGTCACATATACGCACATACTTGAATCTTTTCGAATACGAATAATAAAGCTAGCCAGTTCATCTTGGCATTACACTCTCTATAGTTTCACATAGGCCGATTGATTACCAAATCAACTCTCAGTTGCCTTTAAATTTCATAGTCTCCTTTAGCTTTCCCAAGAAATCACAATATATAGCCCGAATCTCAGTCCGATTAGTGGAGACTAGTATTCCAAGAAATCCAACAATCATATAGACACAAAATTTCATAAACCTAATGAGCGGGGATTCAGTACATACCTACATGATTCACAGATCTCGTCAAGCATCTAGCAATAAACTACATCACATTTTTCCTCTTTCTAAGACGGGAAGAATTCTGATATGGTCTTAAGAATAATCTTTTCCCATTTCTATTCTAACATCAGCACTAGAGAAGATGGCTCCGGTAAAACCTGATGCTCGGCTCTAACCCTATCAACAATTCAGATCTTTCTGTAGCATCGAAATCTCTAAGCCATCATATTATCTTATTGTATTAAAACACATCACAATTCATACAACAGTGCATCACTGAAAATTAAAAAGTCTCTGTCCAAGTGCAGACTAGACCAGTTCAAATGCTTCGGTTAACAATATTATCATCTGTCCAAGTTTTGCTAACATGGAATAAGAGATTCACCTTTCATAAGATGAAAATTTTATCATACAATCATTCAAAATTCACTCATCATGCTAATCAAAGACCATTTCACTTGCATTAGCTCAAACAACCAATATATCTCAATTGAAGACGTTAGCTTTGGTTAACTTACTTGAGAAAAGAGATTCATCATACCAATTGAAATTTGACATTTCACTACTTATGCCTTTGTCGATAACAAATCCTTACACGAAAATTAGAGAAATCCAAATACTAAAATCACCGTATTACCATGATCAAATTAGGAGCATAGTCACACTTGACATGATCATCTCAAGCTAATGAACACACTTTGAACATGAGTCATAATTGACAGATTACGGAACAAAGATATCAAGAAAACCAAGTAAAGAAATCCAGGATAGAGAAATTTCAAGATATGATACTATATCGGAAGACTGAAAACAAACTCTTAAGAAAATATGAAAGACCTCGATAATTCCTCAAAGAGGAAAAGTCCAGAAGAAAACATCATTTCATCTTACTGGAATCAAATGCAACAATTAAAAGAAACAGAATTATAGCATCATATGCATTGTCTCGTAAGTTCCCAACAAACAGAATATAACAGAATACCAGAGAGAAGTAGAGTAAAACAAATTATAGACCAGTCAGACCGACAATGCCTTCGTCTGACATTTAGATCAGTTAGTATTCTGATATAATAAGAATTTCATCAAAAGATAGATAGCTACTATAACACTTCCGAGAACATTCATATTTAGAACATATCAAGAGAGGTAGTCATCATCTGTTCACTGTAATTACCATACTCAGACATCTCATATTTCAAATATTATTTCTGCAACTATTTTTGTCATCACCAATCCCATATTATTCTTTTCACTAAAGAAGATCAGTTCTGAGAAGATCTCAATCATTACATTTGCTAGACCTCGTACCTGACTAATTTGATTTACCAAAGTAAGTTTTTTCTCTAACTGTGGCAGTGCAATACTTAAATAATCTTCATGTCAACCTAATACTTTTCTAGCTCTGGCTTACTTATCAACTCATTCTCAATCTCTAATCATGTTTATGGTTATTCCTCCACTGAACTCTTTGGCTTCACACTTGTGAGTTTATTCATCACAAATCTCATGAAATTCCATTACAAAACACCACTCTGGTAAGAGGGTGATGTAACACTCCTAACCCGTATTCGTCGCCAGATTAGGGTTATAAGGCATTACCGAACCATACATTTCTTAAAAGAGTCAATCATTGCTATTCATGTTTAAGGTAATACAAACTCAATTATACGAATCATAAGTACATCTCCTTTATAGCATCCAAATAATTGAATTATAACATAGCTTAATACATAAAAAATTTCATGCGCATACCTTAAGACACTCAAACACATATTGTAACACCCCTAACCTGTAACCGACATCAGATTAGGGTTACGAGGCATTACCAGACAGACAGAATATTTTAGACCGATTTAGAATCACATATATTATTTAACATAATTTCATAAGCAATCATCTATAAATATAGTCTACGAGAACTAAAACATACATTTAATGAAAGGTCGAAACTAAATCGAACCTATTCAGAATTTTCAGAACTTAACCAAATATTTCAAAACTGTCAAATTCACACGCCCGTGTGACTAGGCTGTGTGTCACACACGGGCATTGGACACGCCCATGTGAACTAGCCATGCCAAAATAGGTCCTATATTGACTTTTTCACACGGCCAACAGGCACGCCCGTGTATTATGGCCGTGTGATACTTAGCTAGCTACTGACTTTAACCCACGGCCTTATGACATGCCCGTGTTCCCTAACCGTGCAAATTTTAATAGGTTACTGCCAAACAAACATGGCCACCAGGCACGCCTGTGGCCTTTGACCGTGTGGCATAATGCAGGCTTGGTTTAAGCCAATTTGCCTGTAACACCACGTACCCGAGACCGTTGCCGGAGTCGGACACGAGGGGTTCACAGACTAAATTCGCTTACTATCGCAGTCCATTTTAAAAATTTCCAGACAACTGGCTAACTGTGTCGCTGTCACCTTAAAAATCATATCTTGAGTTTCACAACTTTAATATCAGTTTCGTGATTTTTCCCTGAAACTAGACTCATATGTCCATCTACATATTTTTTTCTAGAATTTTTGGTAGGGCCAATTAGTACAGTTTATTAGTTAAAATCTCCCCTGTTACAGGGATTGACTACACTGACCTTTGCACATTACGACTTCGATATCTCCCTGTACAGGGCTTCAATACTGATGTCGTTTGTTTCTATAGAAACTAGACTCAGAGAGAAATCTATACATATATGGCATGACTCCTAATTATCTCTGGTTAATTTATAATGAATTTCCAAAGTCGGAACAGGGAATCCAGAAACCGTTCTGGCCCTGTCTCACGAGAACCTGAATATCTCTTACCATACTGTCCATATGATCATTTCGTTACTTTCCTATGAAAATAGATTCATCAAGGTTCGTTTACATAATTTATTCACTATTTAATTCTATTGCTACTATTTTTAGTGATTTTCCAAATCTACATCACTGCTGCTGTCAGCATCTGCCTTTAAGGTAGACTTTACCTATTTCATAGTTTCCATGATTCAACTAGCCCTTTTAGCATAAATAGCACAAATTATGATAGTGATTAACCATTCCCATGGCCAATCCTTGTTAAGCATATTCACACCTCTCAATAACCATATCCATACCAAATGATTATAACATTATGCTCAAACATATATAAGCCATTTTCGCATGGCTATCCAAAAGTATACAAATCCAAAGGGTACATGACCAACAACAAAAGGGTAGTCCTATACATGCCATTTTCAGAGTTCAACCAAAAGTGTACCAAAAGGGCTTTGATAGTGTGGGCGACTTCGACTTCAATAATCCCGAGTCCGATAGCTGACGAACCAAAATCTATAAAACAGAGATTCAAAGAACGGAGTAAGCATTTAATGCTTAGTAAGTTTTAAGCAAGACAGAGTGTTCTCAATCACTATTATTGGTCATTCATTTCAACTGTTCGATGAAGTTAATCTAGAGCTTCATCTCGATCTATAATATCATTAAACGTAACACTTGGCTGCCACATATATACTTTCGAATAATAATGACCTAGATGGTCAAATATTTCCAAAGCACATTCTCACATTTGGAGTTATAATATTAATCGCATTTACCTACCTCTTTGATACTGATAATTCACCTCGAAATCACTCCACCGATGAGTAAGTAATACGCACCTGAACATCTTGAATACATAATACTTATTTGATGGTAACTTAATGCAGATACTCAATATCAAAGTCTTACTTGAATCCTAGCATTTAGCCGTCGGGTCTTTAAAGCTCGGATATAGTACGAGCACGAAGCCTACGGACATTAATCAGGATAATACTCTCGCATAAAGCCTGCGGGGTTTTAACCCGGATATAGTACTGACACAATTGCCCTTCGGGACTTATCACATTTATACACTTTCACATCCATCACGTTGGCCACTCGGCCCTGTCACATATATACACTTTCACATTCATCACATCGGCCATTAGGCCTCATCACATATATACACTTTCACATTCATCACGTCGGCTATTAGGCCTTATCACATATATACACTTTCACATTCATCACATCGGCCATTAGGCCTTATCACATATATATACACTTTCACATTCATCACATTGGCCATTCGGCCTTATCACATATATACACTTTCACATTCATCACATCGGCTATTAGGCCTTATCACATATATACACTTTCACATTCATCACATCGGCCATTAGGCCTTATCACATATATATACACTTTCACATTCATCACATCGGCCATTAGGCCTTATCACATATATACACTTTCACATTCATCACATCGGCCATTAGGCCTTATCACATATATACACTTTCACATTCATCACATCGGCCATTAGGCCTTATCACATATATACACTTTCACATTCATCACATCGGCCATTAGGCCTTATCACATATATATACATTCACATCACAATTATCCAAATATACTTCACATATCACATATACTATCATGTATACACTTTGTCTTGGCCGAATCTACGTTAATCATTTCCCAATGAATAATTCAATTTCACGCCATACTATCATTTCATATTCGAATACTCATAAACTTACAATTTCACAAATTTTAATATCAAAGATCCATCTAACACTCATGTATCGTTTTACAATATCACGATTTAGAATTCACGTATGGGTTTAATCAATAGCTTATGAGTAACTAAAACAAGTTTTATCCATGTTTATAACAAAATCACATATTCACTACGAGTTGTTTTCCTGAGCAGTAGTCACTAAATTATTTATAACTAGAGCTAAAAAACTCCAAATCACTTGCCGTTAATTTTCCCTGAATATAGACTCATATATCTTCCATCCATAAAATTTTCAGAATTTTAGGTTTGGCCAATCAATACCATATTTTTCTTAAAGTTTCCCCTGTTTCACTGTTTGATTAATCTGACCACTCTTCACTACGAATCAAATTTCTCATTTTACAGAATTCAAAATGTGTTGTATTTGATTTCATTTGAAACTAGACTCATTAAGGAGTCTAAGCATATAAATTTTATCTTATAACCATTTTTGTACAATTTATAATGATTTTCTAAAAACCGAACAGGGGATTTCGGAGTCATTCTGACACCGTCTCACACAACTTTAAATATCTCTTTATAGGAAATTTCTTTGCTCACAAGGTCTCTTTTATAAGAAACTAGACTAATTAAGCCTTGATTACATATTTTATGCAGCCTATAATTCCACACCAACAATTTATAGTGATTTTCTAAAATCACGTTACTGCTGCTGTCCAAAGCAAATTATTACAATTTGCTCTTAAATTTCCAAGTCCAAACACTTATGAACTTACCATTTGAGTTTAAGACATATCATGGCCACATCATATCTTATTAAATCAACTCATTATGTCCTATTATGATTGAATTTACTCAACGTTTAATCACTTAAAACTTACCTCGGAAGTGGTCGACGACTAGATATCCACGGCTATTCGTTTACTTTCTCTTTATCCAAAATTGCCCCTCTATGCTCTTGAGCTTAATTAACAAAATTTAAACTATTTTAATCACCTTGTTATATCATTAAAAACAACAAGGTAAATCTTCTCAATGAAACTCATACATAAGGCAACACCTCGATACATCTGCACACATTCGGTATTTCATAAAAACCATCCCAAATACATTTACCTAGGTATCACCATGTCGCCTTATATACATATACTAGTTATGTGGTCAATTTTTCCGATGACCTATGCATATAACTAATTACACCTTTAATAATATTCACAAAGCCGATTATCCACATGACTACCTTAGCATATTATTAGTTAGCTTCTTATCCAAATTTGCCATAAAGAAAATTAACTCATATCCCCTCAAGTGCATAAGCAATTGCATCCAAAGGACACTTTAAATGCATGTTATGAAGGTAACCGAATGCACATATATTTATACCAAGGCATCATATACTTCAAACCAACTATCAAGGCATAAAGCCGAACCTTCAAAATCAATTATCAATACACGTTCAAACATGCCCTCCTACAAATATACAAGTTCTCCCTTGGTTAAACTAAATCATGCTTTAAGGTTTAATGTTCATCTTTAACACAATTACCACACTTCAAACTAAATTTTCAGCTTCATATATCCCACACCAGATTTTTTTTTTCCATGCTCAATTTCCATGGCCGAATGAAATTATGCCCTAATTCATGAACTTAAACAACATTGGCCAACTTTCCAAGCTCATTTGAGCCATCAAGCACATTTAGTTTGTTCATACTCAACTAGAATCAATTATCCTCCCAAAATCATCAAACATACAAAATATACCCCATTAAGCTCATGACCGATTGCTACATGCTTCATGAACACAAAAATTTTCACATGGGTCTTGTTGCAAGCTTCAAAACCAACCAAAATTCACAACTTTCAAAGAAAATAACATGAACCTTACCTTATTTGAAGCCTTCTTTTGCCGAATGCCCTAAGCTCAAAGGTTTCTATTTTCTTTCTCAACTCACGGCAAGAAGAAGAAGAAAATGGCCTTGTTATTTTCACCTCAAACATGTTTTTTCATTTATTTCATTAACTTTTATTATATTCTTTCTCCCATAACACACTAACACAACATGTTTCCAACATGTTTCACCCCATAACATTTTGTCCACTCTCATGCTCATGGCCGACCACTACTAATTAGGGGGGAAATTGACATGCAAGTCCACCCTTTTTATTTCATGCACTAATAGATCCTTATGTTTTGACCTATCACATTTCAAAAGTGTCACACATAAGTCCTATTGACTAAATTCACATGCAATTTACTAAATCAAAGCTTAAAACTTTCACACATTCGTATTCACATATAATAGTCATAAAATATGACGGCTAATTATTTTTATGACTCGATTTTGTGGTCCCGAAACCACTTTTCGACTAGGGTCAAATTAGGGGTGTCACAACTCTCCCCCCTTTAGGGATTTTCGTCCCCGAAAATTTCTACCGATGCATAGTTTAGGATAACGTCCTCTTATTGAATTATATTCATATAAACATTAGCTCATCGATAGCAATTGTAATTCATTATTGATTTCGCATCGATCTATAAAATCATTTTCTTATCTTAAAACAAATACATAAACATTTCTACAAGTACGCACATATATCTCATTTTCTTGATTTCATAAGCAATAATCACTTAATTTAATTCACAAATGCATTTCAAACACATATTAAGCACATATTAACATGTATAATTCACATCATCAACCCACATATTTGTAACCCACATTTTCATTCATGTATAAGCTGTAACCTGACCGAAAGTACACATATACTCAAACATCCCAATAACTATCCTTTATAACTCCATCATATCTCACTATTCAACTTAACCTATTTCCAACAGAAAATCAACTTCCACATACCTGAACATTGAATTCATTTAGCACATTTAATCACTGTTAACGATACCCGTTGAATCATTCGAAATCATTACGGATACTCATTAAGCACATATAGCTCTTACAATGCCATATCCTAGATATGGTCTTACATATGCTCACATATCGAGCCGATGCCATGTCCCAGACATGGTCTTACACACTATCTCAAATCAATGCCTTCGTCCCAGACGAGGTCTTACATGAATTCCACTTCACACACTTAGTGCCCACTGATCGATCTCGCACTCATAGTGCTCGATTAAAGGAATTCGCACACACACAGTGCCTCTAATCATTCACACACATAGTGCTCTTATTCATTCGTTATTACACATTGAAATGACTTAACCAAGTCTATAAACATCATGTATGTACACTTTTAAACATATCATCTCATTTAAATTTGAATTCGTATAGTAATGAATACTTAAACTTTGCTCAAATTACCGGCACGAAGCCTACTAGGCACGAAGGCCCGAATACACGTCACCAGCATGATTGCTCTTCGGGACCTAGCCCGGATATAACACCAGCACGAATGCTCTTTGGGGTTTAGCACGGATATATCACTAGCACGAATGCTCTTCGGAACTTAGCCCGGATATATCACTAGCACGAATGCTCTTCAGAACTTAGCCCGGATACATCACTAGCATGAATGCTCTTCGGAACTTAGCCCGGATATATCACTAGCACGAATGGAACTTAGCCCGGATACATCACTAGCATGAATGCTCTTCGGACTTAGCCCGGATACATCACTAGCACGAATGCTCTTCGGAACTTAGCCCGGATCATCGTCGAGACCTTTAGCTCGGATGAAATCTTCACACAAAGCCAGCGAATTTTAATCCGGACATAATCTCTGTACATAGCCATCGGGTCTTTACCCGGACATAATCTCTTCATATAGTCAGCGGGTCTTTAAACTCGGATTCACATCACTGAGTCTCATACATATTTATTCACATGTTATCATGTTTCACATGGCACAAATCACATTTATAATTTAATCAATTCATTCACATGTAAAAATATAACATGATTCTTGACTTTAAGTTGTAAATATCATTCAAATCTAATACATGTATGCTTCTTTTACTAAACTTTCAGCTCAATAAGCAATCACACAAAAGCATATAACCCCAATCTCTTCCTTTGTTCATTTCTCTAATAACCTTATTATGATAAGGACAATGGGACATCATTCATCTATCATACATGTATATCATGGCATTTTAAGTTAAATACCAAATTCAATTACTCAAAACTTACTTATGTTATACCCTTCTCAATATTGACACGTCATAAGCATGTCTCAGTCCTCTCAATACCATCTGCTACAGCTCAATCGGGATCGGAATTCATTACAATAAATAAACACATTTTCAATTGTCAGAAATCACCACACTATAAAATAATCACATAATGGCATGTATAGCTAGACCCAAACGTATTACGGTAGTCCTAGAATCGACTAAACTGTAGCTCTGATACCAATAAAATTGTAACACCCCGTACCCGAGACCGTTGCCGGAGTCGGACACGAGGGGTTCACAGACTAAATTCGCTTACTATCGCAGTCCATTTTAAAAATTTCCAGACAGCTGGCTAACTATGTCGCTGTCACCTTAAAAATCATATCTTGAGTTTCACAACTTGAAAATCAGTTTTGTGATTTTTCCCTGAAACTAGACTCATATGTCCATCTACATATTTTTTTCTAGAATTTTTGTTTGGGCCAATTAGTACAGTTTATTAGTTAAAGTCTCCCCTGTTACAGGGATCAACTACACTGACCTTTGCGCATTGCGACTTGGATATCTCCCTGTACAGGGCTTCAATACTGATGTCGTTTGTTTCTATAGAAACTATACTCAGAGAGGAATCTATACATATATGGCATGACTCCTAATTATCTCTGGTTAATTTATAATGAATTTCCAAAGTCGGAACAGGGAATCCAGAAACCGTTTTGGCCCTGTCTCACGAGAACCTGAATATCTCTTAACATACTGTCCATATGATTGTTTCGTTACTTTCCTATGAAAATAGATTCATCAAGGTTCGTTTACATAATTTATTCACTATTTAATTCTATTCCTACTATTTTTAGTGATTTTCCAAATCTACATCACTGCTGCTGTCAGCATCTGCCTTTAAGGTAGACTTTACCTATTTCATAGTTTCCATGATTCAACTAGCCCTTTTAGCATAAATAGCACAAATTATGATAGTGATTAACCATTCCCATGGCCAATCCTTGTTAAGCATATTCACACCTCTCAATAACCTTATCCATACCAAATGATTATAACATTATGCTCAAACATATATAAGCCATTTTCGCATGGCTATCCAAAAGTATACAAATCCAAAGGGTACATGACCAACAACAAAATGGTAGTCCTATACATGCCATTTTCAGAGTTCAACCAAAAGTGTACCAAAAGGGCTTTGATAGTGTGGGCGACTTCGACTTCAATAATCCCGAGTCCGATAGCTGACGAACCAAAATCTATAAAACAGAGATTCAAAGAACGGAGTAAGCATTTAATGCTTAGTAAGTTTTAAGCAAGACAGAGTGTTCTCAATCACTATTATTGGTCATTCATTTCAACTGTTCGATGAAGTTAATCTAGAGCTTCATCTCGATCTATAATATCATTAAACGCAACACTTGGCTGCCACATATATACTTTCGAATAATAATGACCTAGATGGTCAAATATTTCCAAAGCACATTCTCACATTTGGAGTTATAATATTAATCGCATTTACCTACCTCTTTGATACTGATAATTCACCTCGAAATCACTCCACCGATGAGTAAGTAATACGTACCTGAACATCTTGAATACATAATACTTATTTGATGGTAACTTAATGCAGATACTCAATATCAAAGTCTTACTTGAATCCTAGCATTTAGCCGTCGGGTCTTTAAAGCTCGGATATAGTACGAGCACGAAGCCTACGGACATTAATCAGGATAATACTCTCGCATAAAGCCTGCGGGGTTTTAACCCGGATATAGTACTGACACAATTGCCCTTCGGGACTTATCACATTTATACACTTTCACATCCATCACGTTGGCCACTCGGCCCTGTCACATATATACACTTTCACATTCATCACATCGGCCATTAGGCCTCATCACATATATACACTTTCACATTCATCACGTCGGCTATTAGGCCTTATCACATATATACACTTTCACATTCATCACATCGGCCATTAGGCCTTATCACATATATATACACTTTCACATTCATCACATTGGCCATTCGGCCTTATCACATATATACACTTTCACATTCATCACATCGGCTATTAGGCCTTATCACATATATACACTTTCACATTCATCACATCGGCCATTAGGCCTTATCACATATATATACACTTTCACATTCATCACATCGGCCATTAGGCCTTATCACATATATACACTTTCACATTCATCACATTGGCCATTCGGCCTTATCACATATATACACTTTCACATTCATCACATCGGCCATTAGGCCTTATCACATATATATACATTCACATCAAAATTATCCAAATATACTTCACATATCACATATACTATCATGTATACACTTTGTCTTGGCCGAATCTACATTAATCATTTCCCAATGAATAATTCAATTTCACGCCAAACTATCATTTCATATTCGAATACTCATAAACTTACAATGTCACAAATTTTAATATCAAAGATCCATCTAACACTCATGTATCGTTTTACAATATCACGATTTAGAATTCACGTATGGGTTTAATCAATAGCTTATGAGTAGAACCGGGGTCAATCAAAGCAATTACATTAGTAGACTCAATAGGTAAAGTCTTACTGGATGCTAAGGTTTCACATATGTAAGAATAAGTAGAACCGGGGTCAATCAAAGCAATTACATTAGTATCAAAGAGGGTGAATGTACCGGTAATAACATCAGGCGAAGAAGCATCCTCGCGGGCACGTATAGCATAAGCTCTAGCAGGCGCACGGGCTTCGGATCTGGTTATACCATCTCTAGATCCTCTCTGACCACCACCAGCATTGCCCATATTTCCAGATGGTCTACCTCGAGCAGTGGTAGCACCCGGTCTCCCACTCTGATTTGCATTCTGTCCCGACAACCTCGGGCAATCTTTAATGAAGTGGTCCACTGATCCGCATTTGTAACAGGAGCGGTCAGGAAATCTACAACTCCCCGAATGCCATTTACCGCAATATTGGCATTTCGTCCTGTCTCGACGTTCATTCCCAACACTGGCGACCGAAGTGCCTCGTGTACCCACAGGGGGTCGATCACGATCTCGTCCAAAAAGGCCCGAAGTGCCTCTAAACTGGCCCGCATCATCTCGAAATCTCTTCGATGTCTGTTGAAGAGACCTTCCCGAGGACCTTTTACGAAACTCTCCAGTTCCCTCATCAACTCTTTGCTTTTCTTTTCTAAGCTCTTCGGCTTTACAAGCTCGTTCAACAAGTACCACGAACTCTCGTATTTCAAGAACGCCAACGAACATCTTTATATCTTCATTCAGCCCATCCTCGAAGCGTTTACACATAATAGCTTCGGACGAAACACATTCCCGAGCGTATTTGCTAAGTCTAACAAATTTTCGCTCGTAATCAGTAACCGACATGGAGCCTTGCTTAAGCTCAAGAAATTCCTTCCGTTTTTGATCAACAAATCTCTGACTGATATACTTTTTCCGAAACTCAGTTTGGAAAAACTCCCAAGTTACTTGCTCTCGGGGCACAATAGAAGTCAGAGTACTCCACCAATAGTAGGCAGAATCACGTAGCAAGGAGATAGCACACATTAGGCACTCATCGGGTGTACAAGATAGCTCATCGAGTACCCGGATAGTGTTGTCCAGCCAAAATTCAGCTTGCTCGGCATCATCGCTATCCATAGCCTTAAATTCAGTAGCCCTATGTTTTTGGATTCTGTCAACTGGGGGCTTATTTGACCTTATTTGGTCCGTTACCGGTGGTATTGTAGGTGCGGGGGTAGTATTTGTCGGGAATGGAGGTTGTGGAACAGCCATATTAGTTCGAATGTATTGGTTAAACCAATCATTCATCACGCTATAGAATGCTTGTCTAGCTTCATCATTCGGATTACTAGCATTAGGTTGAGAGTCCGCCGGCACTGTCCCTTGTGCGGGAGCAGGCGCTACACTCTCAAGATCATCAGCTACCTCTCGGTCACGATCGGGATCCATTACTATAAATAAACACATTTACAATTGTCAGAAATCACCACACTATCAAGTAATCACATAAAATGGCATGTATAGCTAGACCCAAAACATTACGGTAGTCCTAGAATCGACTAAACCGTAGCTCTGATACCAATAAAAATGTAACACCCCGAACCCGAGACCGACACCGGAGTCGGACACGAGATGTTAACAAACTTTGAAAAATTTTTTTTCCAGACACTGCCCAGTCTGAGTACTAGTCGCTTCAAAAATCATATCTTGAGTTTCACAACTCGAAAATCAGTTTTGTGATTTTTCCCTGAAACTAGACTCATGTCCCCACCTATTTATTTTTTTCTAGAATTTTTGGTCGGGCCAATTAGTACAGTTTATTAGTCAAAGTCTCCCATGTTACAGGAGTCGACTACACTGACCTTTTCCCATTACGACTTGGATATCTCTCTGCACAGAGCTTCAATACTGATGCCGTTTGTTTCTATGGAAACTAGACTCAGAGAGGAATCCATACATATATGGTATGACCCCTAATTATCTCTGGTCAATTTATAATGAATTTCCAAAGTCGGAACAGGGAATCCAGAAACTGTTCTGGCCCTGTTCCACAAGAACCCGAATATCTCTTACTGTACTGTTCCTCTGATTGTTTCGTTACTTCCATATGAAAGTAGATTCATCAAGGTTCGATTACATAATTTATTCACTATTTAATTCCACTCCTACGAATTCTTGTGATTTTTCCAATCCACACCACTGCTGCTATCAGCTTCTGTTTTCAAAGTAAACCTTACCTAATTTGGGGTTTCATGGACCAACTAGGGCCTTGTCATACATAAGCCCACATATGATCATACTTAGCCATTCCAGTGGCTGATCATTTGCTCAACACTTCCATTCCAACTATAGTTACATCATGAAACCATCTATACATTCATAAACACGAATGGTCTAATGCCATACTCCACTTCTACAAGCCATTTTCGCATGGCTGTACACTTATACATTTCATAAAGTACTCGAAAAACAACAATGGGTAGTCCTATACATGCCATATCAAGATTCAACCAAAATAGTACCCAAAAGAGCCTTTGATAGTGTGGGCGACTTCGACTTCAAGATCCCGAGTCCGATAGCTGGAGAACCAAAAATCTATAAAACAGAGGAGCAATGTAACGAGTAAGCAATTTATGCTTAGTAAGTTTGAGCAAGGAATTCCAGCATAAACAAAGAATATCACACATTTAGCTAAACGGAATATTTCATAATACGCAATTTATCGATATTAAACTTGCTTCACAACATTAACAACCCTTATGCACATACACAATAGACTAACTTAGCCGAAGGCCGATAGCTCGTTTATCAACTGAGCGAACATTTATTTGTAAGGGCTCGATTAAATTCAACACATACGTAACATATCCCCATATTGGGATGTTTTTCGAGTATTCGCTGGAATTTTACAGCAAGCTCATTCATTACCAAATCACGTACCTTCGGGATTTAACCGGATATAGCTACTCGTTCAAATGCCTTCGGGACATAGCCCGGATTTAGTAACTCACACAATGCCTTCGGGACATAACCCAGATTTAACAATTCGCACGAATGCCTTCGGGACTTAACCCGGATTTAACAACTCGCACGAATGCCTTCGGGACTTAACCCGGATTTAATATCTCGCACAAAGGCCTTCGGATCTTAATCCGGATATATTCACTTAGCACAAAGCCTTCGGGACTTAGCCCGGACATCATTCAATTAATCATGCACATCTAACAATAATTCATGGCACATTCATATTTCATTTTCGTTTACGAAACTCAAACACAAGGCACATATTGTCCTTGCACATTCGGCTCAATAGCCACACATAGAGCATGATTTAATCACATCGAAATTTAAGCTCTCTTACTCAAGAACTTACCTCGGGTGTCGTCGAACGATTCCGCTAGCTATTCAACCACTTTTTCCTTCCCTTTATCGGTTTTATTTCCCCTTTGCTCTTGAGCTTAATCAAACAAATAAATTGATTTCATCATTTAGGCATCAAAAGATGAACACAAGGCACTTAGCCCATATTTATACATTAGACATTAAAGTCTCATACATGCAAAAATCATGCATCAACACAACATATTAGCTAATTTCTTTCCCCTTGGCCGAATATGCATGTCCATTTTTGGGGTCGATTTCAACACTTAATACACACATATACACACTAGTAAAGCATCCTCCCCCTTTTCATCAATTTAACACATGCATTGCTCATTAACATGCAAAGTTACATTCGGCCTTAGCACACATCTTGCTAGCCGATTCTTCTCCATTTAGCAACCAATGCACATATGTGCTCACACAAAAATGCTAAAAAGGAGGTTCAAGAATCATCAAGCCATCATCACATGCATCATTAACAAGCTTCATATTTTGCATGCAATGGCATTAACACAACCTCCACCTAGGCCGAATCTTAACTCATCCTCATGCCTCATCACCACAACATCAAACATCAACCTAGAATGATGCATCCATGGTCAAGTGCCATTTCCATCACATAGCAAGATTTAGACCATGGGTTAGGTAGAACTCAAGCTAACAACTAAAACATGCATGCCTCTCATGGAACATCATCAAACATACCTTAGCCTAGCTACATGCATGGCCGAATCTCTTCACCTTTCTTCTTCTTTCCTCCTTAAAATTTTTGGCCAAGGATGAACCAAAGGATGAGAAAATTTTTCTTTGTTTTTCTTTCTAGTTTTGGCAAGCATGAAGATGAGAAAAGGATGAACAAAATTCCCCCTTTCTCTTCTTTAGCTCACGGCAATGGGGGGGGACAAACACTACACACACATTTTTTTTTCTTTTGTTTTCCATTTCTTTATTACCCATACTCCTTATTTTATTCTTCCATTAACAAAACATGTTTCATGACATGTTTTGCCCATCATTCCTTGTCATGGCCGGCCACTACTCATTAGGGGGGGGGAAATTTGACATGCAAGTCCCCCCTTTGTCCACATGCACTAATAGGTCCTCACACATTGACCTATCACATTTTTGAATTTTCTCACATAAGTCCTATTGACTAAATTCACATGCAATCAACCAAATCGAAGCTTGAAATTTTCACACATTCATAATTACATATTCTACACAATAAGTATCACATTCAAACATTTCGGTGACTCGGTTTAGCGGTCCCGAAACCACTTCCCGACTAGGGTCAACTTTGGGCTGTCACAACTCTCCCCCACTTAAGAAATTTTCGTCCCCGAAAATCTTACCGGTAAATAGGTTTGGGTATCGTTCTTTCATCGAGCTCTCGGTCTCCCAAGTAGCTTCCTCGATCCCGTGTTTGAGCCATAACACCTTTACTAGCGGAACTCTTTTGTTTCGCAACTCCTTCACTTCACGAGCTAGGATACACATCGGTTCTTCTTCATAGCTCATGTCGACTTGAATTTCAACCTCCGATGGGCTAATTATGTGCGATGGATCAGATCGATAGCGTCGAAGCCTCGAAACATGAAAGACGTCATGAATCTTTTCAAGCTCCGGGGGCAAAATCAATCTATACGCAACCGGACCAACTCGTTCGGAGATTTCGTACGGCCCAATGAATCTTGGGCTCAACTTGCCCTTACGGCCGAACCTGAGTATCTTTTTCCAAGGTGAAACCTTAAGGAACACTTTGTCTCCCACCTGATACTCGATGTCTTTTCGTTTCAAATCTGCGTACGACTTCTGACGATCCGTGGCTACCTTTAGACTTTCACGGATTACCTTTACTTTCTGTTCAGCATCTCTAATCAAATCAACTCCGAAAATTTTGCTTTCACTGAGCTCGGTCCAAAACAATGGTGTACGGCATTTACGACCGTACAAAGCCTCGTAAGGTGCCATCTTAATACTTGATTGAAAACTATTGTTGTAAGCGAATTCAATCAAAGGTAAATACCGTTCCCATGAACTACTGAACTCGAGGATGCAACATCTCAACATATCCTCAAGTATTTGAATTATCCTCTCGGATTGACCATCGGTTTGGGGGTGAAAAGCAGTGCTAAAATGTAGCTTGGTACCCAGAGCTTCTTGCAATTTCTTCCAAAATCGTGAGGTGAATCTCGGATCTCTATCCGACACGATAGAAACAGGTACCCCGTGTAATCTCACAATTTGATAAACGTACAATTCGGCTAGTTTATCCAATGAAAAATCCGTACGTACGGGGATGAAATGAGCCGACTTAGTCAGTCTATCAACAATAACCCATATCGCATCCTTCTTACTTGCTGACAAAGGCAGTCCGGACACAAAGTCCATTGTGACTCGATCCCATTTCCACTCGGGTATCATGATCGGCTGGAGTAATCCTGAAGGCACTTGATGTTCCGCTTTCACTTGTTGACATATTAAACATCTCGAAACAAAGTCAGAGATGTCCCGTTTCATACCATGCCACCAAAATTGACGTTTCAAATCGTTGTACATTTTCGTACTCCCCGGGTGAATTGACATTCGGCTACAATGGGCTTCGTTCAGAATCATCGAAATGAGTTCCGAATTCCTTGGAACACACAAACGATTTCTGAACCTCAAACAATCATCATCATCAATTTGAAACTCCGATTCCTCGTTCGGAAAACACTTAGCCCGTTTTGCAACCAATTCATCATTGACTTTCTGAGCTTCACGAATTTGGTGAGTCAATAATGGTTTAGCTTTTAATTCAGCTACTAACACACTGTCTGGTAGAACAGACAAATGCACGTTCATCGCTCGTAAAGCAAACAATAACTTCCGGCTTAAGGCGTCCGCAACCACGTTAGCCTTTCCCGGGTGATAATCAATGACAAGCTCGTAATCTTTCAACAACTCAAGCCAACGTCTTTGTCGCAGATTCAAGTCTCGTTGAGTCATCAAATATTTGAGACTTTTGTGATCCGAAAATACATGGCACTTCTCACCAAACAGATAATGTCGCCATATTTTTAAAGCAAACACGATGGCAGCTAGTTCGAGATCATGGGTCGGATAATTCCTCTCGTGAGGCTTCAATTGTCTCGACGCATAGGCCACGACTCGACCTTCTTGCATCAATACGCAACCCAACCCAAGTAGGGATGCGTCACTATAAATGACAAACTCTTTACCTGATTCGGGTTGCACCAAAATTGGAGCTTCAGTCAAATGAGTTTTCAGTTGGTTGAAACTTTTCTGACATTTCTCCGTCCACTCGAACTTAACATCCTTTTGAAGTAGCTTCGTCATTGGTGTGGCTATCATCGAGAAACCTTTCATAAATCGTCGGTAATAACCGGCGAGCCCCAAAAAGCTCCGAACTTCAGTAATATTTCTCGGAGGTTTCCAGTCAAGTATGGCTGAAATTTTGTTCGGGTCAACTCGAATACCCGACGCGGATACCACATGACCCAAGAAGCTAACCTCTCTTAACCAGAACTCACACTTACTGAATTTAGCATATAACTGCTTATCCCGTAAAATTTGCAGCACTAGCCTCAGATGCTCAGCATGTTCGGTCTCATCTCTTGAATAGACCAAAATGTCATCAATGAACACAACTACGAACTGATCCAAATACGGTCTGAAGATCCGATTCATCAAATCCATAAATACCGCAGGGGCATTAGTGAGCCCAAACGGCATCACTAAGAATTCGTAGTGACCATATCTCGTTCTGAAGGCAGTTTTGGGAATATCTGGATCTCGAATTCGCAACTGATAATAGCCCGATCTCAAATCTATTTTTGAGAACACTGAGGCTCCCTTCAGTTGGTCGAACAAATCATCGATGCGCGGCAACGGATATTTGTTCTTTATCGTCACTTTATTCAGCTGACGATAGTCAATGCACAACCTCATGGTTCCGTCCTTCTTTTTCACGAACAATACTGGTGCACCCCAAGGTGAGAAACTTGGTCGAGCGAAACCTCTATCCGTCAGTTCTTGCAACTGAGCTTTCAACTCCTTTAACTCAGTTGGTGCCATACGATACGGAGCTATCGAAATCGGCGTAGTCCCAGGTACAAGCTCAATACCAAACTCTACCTCCCGAACAGGTGGTAAACCCGGTAATTCTTCCGGAAAAACATCCGGGTATTCACAAACCACCGGCACAGATTCGGGTTTCTTTTCTAATTCTTTGTCATCAAGCACATATGCAAGGTATGCTTCGCACCCTTTTCTTACATATTTCTGTGCCAACATTGCTGATATTACAGCTGGCATCCCCTCCAAGTCCGCAGACTCAATTCGGACTACTTCGTTATTTGCGCACCTCAAATCAATAGTCTTGCTCTTGCAATTCACAATCGCATCATGCGCGGTCAACCAATCCAACCCAAGGATAACATCAAATTCATCAAACGGCAAAAGCATCAAGTCCGCTGGAAAACAGGAACCTCGAATTTCCAGGGGACATTTCTTACACACTTTGTCGACAAGCACGTAACGACCCAAGGGATTTGACACCCGAATTACGAACTCAGTAGACTCAATAGGTAAAGTCTTACTGGATGCTAAGGTTTCACATATGTAAGAATAAGTAGAACCGGGGTCAATCAAAGCAATTACATTAGTATCAAAGAGGGTGAATGTACCGGTAATAACATCAGGCGAAGAAGCATCCTCGCGGGCACGTATAGCATAAGCTCTAGCAGGCGCACGGGCTTCGGATCTGGTTATACCATCTCTAGATCCTCTCTGACCACCACCAGCATTGCCCATATTTCCAGATGGTCTACCTCGAGCAGTGGTAGCACCCGGTCTCCCACTCTGATTTGCATTCTGTCCTGACAACCTCGGGCAATCTTTAATGAAGTGGTCCACTGATCCGCATTTGTAACAGGAGCGGTCAAGAAATCTACAACTCCCCGAATGCCATTTACTGCAATATCGGCATTTCATCCTGTCTCGACGTTCATTCCCAACACTGGCGACCGAAGTGCCTCGTGTACCCACAGGGGGTCGATCACGATCTCGTCCAAAAAGGCCCGAAGTGCCTCTAAACTGGCCCGCATCATCTCGAAATCTCTTCGATGTCTGTTGAAGAGACCTTCCCGAGGACCTTTTACGAAACTCTCCAGTTCCCTCATCAACTCTTTGCTTTTCTTTTCTAAGCTCTTCGGCTTTACAAGCTCGTTCAACAAGTACCACGAACTCTCGTATTTCAAGAACGCCAACGAACATCTTTATATCTTCATTCAGCCCATCCTCGAAGCGTTTACACATAATAGCTTCGGACGAAACACATTCCCGAGCGTATTTGCTAAGTCTAACAAATTTTCGCTCGTAATCAGTAACCGACATGGAGCCTTGCTTAAGCTCAAGAAATTCCTTCCGTTTTTGATCAACAAATCTCTGACTGATATACTTTTTCCGAAACTCAGTTTGGAAAAACTCCCAAGTTACTTGCTCTCGGGGCACAATAGAAGTCAGAGTACTCCACCAATAGTAGGCAGAATCACGTAGCAAGGAGATAGCACACTTTAGGCATTCATCGGGTGTACAAGATAGCTCATCGAGTACCCGGATAGTGTTGTCCAGCCAAAATTCAGCTTGCTCGGCATCATCGCTATCCATAGCCTTAAATTCAGTAGCCCCATGTTTTCGGATTCTGTCAACTGGGGGCTTATTTGACCTTATTTGGTCCGTTACCGGTGGTATTGTAGGTGCGGGGGTAGTATTTGTCGGGAATGGAGGTTGTGGAACAGCCATATTAGTTCGAATGTATTGGTTAAACCAATCATTCATCACGCTATAGAATGCTTGTCTAGCTTCATCATTCGGATTACTAGCATTAGGTTGAGAGTCCGCCGGCACTGTCCCTTGTGCGGGAGCAGGCGCTACACTCTCAAGATCATCAGCTACCTCTCGGTCACGATCGGGATCCATTACTATAAATAAACACATTTACAATTGTCAGAAATCACCACACTATCAAGTAATCACATAAAATGGCATGTATAGCTAGACCCAAAACATTACGGTAGTCCTAGAATCGACTAAACCGTAGCTCTGATACCAATAAAAATGTAACACCCCGAACCCGAGACCGACACCGGAGTCGGACACGAGATGTTAACAAACTTTGAAAAATTTTTTCCAGACACTGCCCAGTCTGAGTACTAGTCGCTTCAAAAATCATATCTTGAGTTTCACAACTCGAAAATCAGTTTTGTGATTTTTCCCTGAAACTAGACTCATGTCCCCACCTATTTATTTATTTCTAGAATTTTTGGTCGGGCCAATTAGTACAGTTTATTAGTCAAAGTCTCCCATGTTACAGGAGTCGACTACACTGACCTTTTCCCATTACGACTTGGATATCTCTCTTCACAGAGCTTCAATACTGATGCTGTTTGTTTCTATGGAAACTAGACTCAGAGAGGAATCCATACATATATGGTATGACCCCTAATTATCTCTGGACAATTTATAGTGAATTTCCAAAGTCGGAACAGGGAATCCAGAAACTGTTCTGGCCCTGTTCCACAAGAACCCGAATATCTCTTACTGTACTGTTCCTCTGATTGTTTCGTTACTTCCATATGAAAGTAGATTCATCAAGGTTCGATTACATAATTTATTCACTATTTAATTCCACTCCTACGAATTCTTGTGATTTTTCCAATCCACACCACTGCTGCTATCAGCTTCTGTTTTCAAAGTAAACCTTACCTAATTTGGGGTTTCATGGACCAACTAGGGCCTTGTCATACATAAGCCCACATATGATCATACTTAGCCATTCCAGTGGCTGATCATTTGCTCAACACTTCCATTCCAACTATAGTTACATCATGAAACCATCTATACATTCATAAACACGAATGGTCTAATGCCATACTCCACTTCTACAAGCCATTTTCGCATGGCTGTACACTTATACATTTCATAAAGTACTCGAAAAACAACAATGGGTAGTCCTATACATGCCATATCAAGATTCAACCAAAATAGTACCCAAAAGAGCCTTTGATAGTGTGGGCGACTTCGACTTCAAGATCCCGAGTCCGATAGCTGGAGAACCAAAAATCTATAAAACAGAGGAGCAATGTAACGAGTAAGCAATTTATGCTTAGTAAGTTTGAGCAAGGAATTCCAGCATAAACAAAGAATATCACACATTTAGCTAAACGGAATATTTCATAATACGCAATTTATCGATATTAAACTTGCTTCACAACATTAACAACCCTTATGCACATACACAATAGACTAACTTAGCCGAAGGCCGATAGCTCGTTTATCAACTGAGCGAACATTTATTTGTAAGGGCTCGATTAAATTCAACACATACGTAACATATCCCCATATTGGGATGTTTTTCGAGTATTCGCTGGAATTTTACAGCAAGCTCATTCATTACCAAATCACGTACCTTCGGGATTTAACCGGATATAGCTCCTCGTTCAAATGCCTTCGGGACATAGCCCGGATTTAGTAACTCACACAATGCCTTCGGGACATAACCCGGATTTAACAATTCGCACGAATGCCTTCGGGACTTAACCCGGATTTAACAACTCGCACGAATGCTTTCGGGACTTAACCCGGATTTAATATCTCGCACAAAGGCCTTCGGATCTTAATCCGGATATATTCACTTAGCACAAAGCCTTCGGGACTTAGCCCGGACAGCATTCAATTAATCATGCACATCTAACAATAATTCATGGCACATTCATATTTCATTTTCGTTTACGAAACTCAAACACAAGGCACATATTGTCCTTGCACATTCGGCTCAATAGCCACACATAGAGCATGATTTAATCACATCGAAATTTAAGCTCTCTTACTCAAGAACTTACCTCGGGTGTCGTCGAACGATTCCGCTAGCTATTCAACCACTTTTTCCTTCCCTTTATCGGTTTTATTTCCCCTTTGCTCTTGAGCTTAATCAAACAAATAAATTGATTTCATCATTTAGGCATCAAAAGATGAACACAAGGCACTTAGCCCATATTTATACATTAGACATTAAAGTCTCATACATGCAAAAATCATGCATCAACACAACATATTAGCTAATTTCTTTCCCCTTGGCCGAATATGCATGTCCATTTTTGGGGTCGATTTCAACACTTAATACACACATATACACACTAGTAAAGCATCCTCCCCCTTTTCATCAATTTAACACATGCATTGCTCATTAACATGCAAAGTTACATTCGGCCTTAGCACACATCTTGCTAGCCGATTCTTCTCCATTTAGCAACCAATGCACATATGTGCTCACACAAAAATGCTAAAAAGGAGGTTCAAGAATCATCAAGCCATCATCACATGCATCATTAACAAGCTTCATATTTTGCATGCAATGGCATTAACACAACCTCCACCTAGGCCGAATCTTAACTCATCCTCATGCCTCATCACCACAACATCAAACATCAACCTAGAATGATGCATCCATGGTCAAGTGCCATTTCCATCACATAGCAAGATTTAGACCATGGGTTAGGTAGAACTCAAGCTAACAACTAAAACATGCATGCCTCTCATGGAACATCATCAAACATACCTTAGCCTAGCTACATGCATGGCCGAATCTCTTCACCTTTCTTCTTCTTTCCTCCTTAAAATTTTTGGCCAAGGATGAACCAAAGGATGAGAAAATTTTTCTTTGTTTTTCTTTCTAGTTTTGGCAAGCATGAAGATGAGAAAAGGATGAACAAAATTCCCCCTTTCTCTTCTTTAGCTCACGGCAATGGGGGGGGACAAACACTACACACACATTTTTTTTTCTTTTGTTTTCCATTTCTTTATTACCCATACTCCTTATTTTATTCTTCCATTAACAAAACATGTTTCATGACATGTTTTGCCCATCATTCCTTGTCATGGCCGGCCACTACTCATTAGGGGGGGAAATTTGACATGCAAGTCCCCCCTTTGTCCACATGCACTAATAGGTCCTCACACATTGACCTATCACATTTTTAAATTTTCTCACATAAGTCCTATTGACTAAATTCACATGCAATCAACCAAATCGAAGCTTGAAATTTTCACACATTCATAATTACATATTCTACACAATAAGTATCACATTCAAACATTTCGGTGACTCGGTTTAGCGGTCCCGAAACCACTTCCCGACTAGGGTCAACTTTGGGCTGTCACACATTAAGGAGTCTAAGCATATAAATTTTATCTTATAACCATTTTTGTACAATTTATAATGATTTTCTAAAAACCGAATAGGGGACTTCGGAGTCATTCTGACACCGTCTCACACAACTTTAAATATCTCTTTATAGGAAATTTCTTTGCTCACAAGGTCTCTTTTATAAGAAACTAGACTAATTAAGCCTTGATTACATATTTTATGCAGCCTATAATTCCACACCAACAATTTATAGTGATTTTCTAAAATCACGTTACTGCTGCTGTCCAAAGCAAATTATTACAATTTGCTCTTAAATTTCCAAGTCCAAACACTTATGAACTTACCATTTGAGTTTAAGACATATCATGGCCACATCATATCTTATTAAATCAACTCATTATGTCCTATTATGATTGAATTTACTCAACGTTTAATCACTTAAAACTTACCTCGGAAGTGGTCGACGACTAGATATCCACGGCTATTCGTTTACTTTCTCTTTATCCAAAATTGCCCCTCTATGCTCTTGAGCTTAATTAACAAAATTTAAACTATTTTAATCACCTTGTTATATCATTAAAAACAACAAGGTAAATCTTCTCAATGAAACTCATACATAAGGCAACACCTCGATACATCTGCACACATTCGGTATTTCATAAAAACCATCCCAAATACATTTACCTAGGTATCACCATGTCGCCTTATATACATATACTAGTTATGTGGTCAATTTTTCCGATGACCTATGCATATAACTAATTACACCTTTAATAATATTCACAAAGCCGATTATCCACATGACTACCTTAGCATATTATTAGTTAGCTTCTTATCCAAATTTGCCATAAAGAAAATTAACTCATATCCCCTCAAGTGCATAAGCAATTACATCCAAAGGACACTTTAAATGCATGTTATGAAGGTAACCGAATGCACATATATTTATACCAAGGCATCATATACTTCAAACCAACTATCAAGGCATAAAGCCGAACCTTCAAAATCAATTATCAATACACGTTCAAACATGCCCTCCTACAAATATACAAGTTCTCCCTTGGTTAAACTAAATCATGCTTTAAGGTTTAATGTTCATCTTTAACACAATTACCACACTTCAAACTAAATTTTCAGCTTCATATATCCCACACCAGATTTTTTTTTTCCATGCTCAATTTCCATGGCCGAATGAAATTATGCCCTAATTCATGAACTTAAACAACATTGGCCAACTTTCCAAGCTCATTTGAGCCATCAAGCACATTTAGTTTGTTCATACTCAACTAGAATCAATTATCCTCCCAAAATCATCAAACATACAAAATATACCCTATTAAGCTCATGACCGATTGCTACATGCTTCATGAACACAAAAAGTTTCACATGGGTCTTGTTGCAAGCTTCAAAACCAACCAAAATTCACAACTTTCAAAGAAAATAACATGAACCTTACCTTATTTGAAGCCTTCTTTTGCCGAATGCCCTAAGCTCAAAGGTTTCTATTTTCTTTCTCAACTCACGGCAAGAAGAAGAAGAAAATGGCCTTGTTATTTTCACCTCAAACATGTTTTTTCATTTATTTCATTAACTTTTATTATATTCTTTCTCCCATAACACACTAACACAACATGTTTCCAACATGTTTCACCCCATAACATTTTGTCCACTCTCATGCTCATGGCCGGCCACTACTAATTAGGGGGGAAATTGACATGCAAGTCCACCCTTTTTATTTCATGCACTAATAGATCCTTATGTTTTGACCTATCACATTTCAAAAGTGTCACACATAAGTCCTATTGACTAAATTCACATGCAATTTACTAAATCAAAGCTTAAAACTTTCACACATTCGTATTCAATAGTCATAAAATATGATGGCTAATTATTTTTATGACTCGATTTTGTGGTCCCGAAACCACTTTTCGACTAGGGTCAAATTAGGGGTGTCACATTGCCACCCCTTTTTGTGTCATTGCTACTAGCAATGCTAAGCAACATTCATACAAAAAATTTTCATCAATTTCCTGCTCAAAACATGCTTCATTACAACTATATCATTATCATTCAACAACCCATTCAAAACCATACCAAATCTTAACACACACATACCATTTTCTAGCCAACTCTCATGGCTAAACATATATACAATTCAAAACTTAATAATGGATATTCTAGTGTCACGGGCCGCAGTTCAAAGCCCGTGACCATCGCACCAAATGCATCCAATGGAGGTCTATTGCTCAGATGGGGATCATTTGGCCCACGAGAACTGGCCCGATTCAATGAGATATTGGAGAAGCCTGTCAGATTGAAGCCTGGTTGGCCCGATAGCGAAGAGATGGCAACTTAGGCTAATATGGTAACTAATCTTAGAAGATAGAGAGAATCATATCTTGTAAAGATTAGATTAGATTTGATATGGCATATCTTGTAAATCCCTAAAATAAAGGGATATGGTTAATCTCGTCCGTCGATGTATTTGTATCTTAACCGTCGGTTTTGGGGGAGCTCAACTATAAATAGAGAGCCTCCCCCTCATTTGTACTCACTCCTGAATTGTTTCATTATTCCTTGTGAATAAGAGAAATAGAGAGCATTTACTCAAACACTTTGCGAGCGCTCTTTCTGTTGTTCTTTTGCTTAGCTTCTTTTGGCATAAATCGCTTCCGCTGTTCAATTGGTGCCTTGGAGGAGTTCGTAAAGAATCCTCATTGAGATAAGGCTGACTTGGGTGAGTTTGGAGCAAACAGATCGCCTAAGGCCGCATGGATTGCGAGACGAAAGGTCTAGCCCCGTGACAAGTGGTATCCGAGCAGGTTTTGAACCAAGTGATATTCGAGTTGGTTCGAAGGCACCGTTGGGATGTCAAGAGAAGAGTCTGAACAAAGGTGGGCGAGGAAGTCTTTGAGGGAGATGTTGTCGGCTGTTGAGGAACGCGTGGGGAAACTTGAGGAGTCCATGGAGGACGCCAAAGAGTCGAGCAATGCGCTTGGGGAAAGCATTGATGACTTGAGGGAGCAGTCAAGGGACTTTGTTACCGAGTGTCTCACTTTCCACAGGGATAGTGTGCAAGAGTTACTAGATTCCCAAAGGAAGAAGCTGACGGAGAGGAACAATGCTCTCGAAGCCATGATGATGACTTTGAAGGAGGAAACAATAGCCACGACGAGGGCTTTGAGCACAAGGATAGAGGAGCTCGAGGGAGAGTTAGCCTTGTGTCAAGCAACCGTGGGGAAAGGAGTGTCAAGTGTAGCACTCAATAACGAGGATGTCCCGAAGCCGAAAGAGTTCGCTGGGATAAGGTCTGCATGCGATGTGGACAATTTTTTGTGGAGGATGGAACACTACTTCCGTGCCAAAGGCATCGTGGATGATGCGGTTAAGGTAAATACTGCTTCAATGTTTCTTACTAACATTGCGCTTTTATGGTGGCGACGTAGGACCACAGATAAAAGGCAAGGTGAGATTGGGACGTGGCAAGAGTTCCAATGTGAATTGAAGGGACAGTTTTACCCAGAGTTTGCCGAGGAAGAAGCCTGGGAAAAGTTACAATGGATAACGCAACAAGGCACAGTGGGGGAGTATGTTCGAGAGTTCAGGGAACTCATGCTCCAAGTTGCAAATGTGACCGATGAAGAAGCATTGCTTGCTTTTCAAAAGGGATTGAAGCCGTGGGTTAGACAGGAGGTGGAACAAAGAGGTGTCCAAAACTTGTCGGAAGCCATGACGGTAGTTGAATCCATAGTGAAGCTTGGTCAAGGGAACGACAAGCTTGGGTCTTCCAAGTCCGATGGAAGGGGCGTATGTGAAATGGATCACAAGGAAGATAGTGTGGATGGCAATGGCAACGGCGACAATGGTGGTAATGGGAAACCACAAGTTGGGAAGAAGAAACCCAAGAGGAAAAGAGACAAGCTGAAATGCTTTCTGTGCAACGGTCCACATATGTTGAAGAAATGTCCAAGGAAATCCGCGCTTAAGAAGAAGCCGGTAGGTAAGGCCTTGGTACTTGGTTCGAGCGCAAGAGGTGTCGAAGCCAAGGGGGCCAAAAGCGAGAAGAAGCCAGTAGAGTGCTTCTTGTGTCAGGGTCCGCATAAGTTGCGGAAGTGTCCGAAGAAGTCTGTCATCGAGGGGAACGATAGAGCAGACAAGGAGCCCAAGAAGCTTGGTTCAAGCAAGGGAAAAGCCGAAGCCAAGAGGGCAAAGAGGAGCAAAAAGAAGCAAGTAAAGTGCTTCTTATGCCGTGGTCCGCATGAGTTGCGGAGCTGTCCAAAGCAAGCCGAAGTCAAAGGAAAGGCAACGTCTGAGCTTGGTGAGTCGTCGGAGGGGCTTCCACCCAAGGAAGAGGTGAGTTTGTCATCGAACTTAGTAGAGAAAGTTGCGATGAAAACAGGGAAGCTGGGACCAATGAGGCTCAAGTTGAGTGAAGCGTCAGAGTTGGCCGAGTCATCGACAAGGCTTCCACCTATGGGAGAGGTGGGTGGTGCATCGGACTTCAATGAAAAGGAAGCGATGCATGTGGGACAGTTGACCAGAGTAAATGCAACGAGTAGGGCAGCTCGAGTTAAGAAGCGACGAAAGCTGAGGCAAAAGTCCCAAATAAAGGGAAAGGCTAAGGCGTCGAGACGAGATCGAGACGAATCAAGCCAGTGCCATTCAGAAGTCGCAACGAGGGCGTTGCGAGAATGGGTGGGGGAGAATGTCACGGGCCGCAGTTCAAAGCCCGTGACCATCGCACCAAATGCATCCAATGGAGGTCTATTGCTCAGATGGGGATCATTTGGCCCACGAGAACTGGCCCGATTCAATGAGATATTGGAGAAGCCTGTCAGATTGAAGCCTGGTTGGCCCGATAGCGAAGAGATGGCAACTTAGGCTAATATGGTAACTAATCTTAGAAGATAGAGAGAATCATATCTTGTAAAGATTAGATTAGATTTGATATGGCATATCTTGTAAATCCCTAAAATAAAGGGATATGGTTAATCTCGTCCATCGATGTATTTGTATCTTAACCGTCGGTTTTGGGGGAGCTCAACTATAAATAGAGAGCCTCCCCCTCATTTGTACTCACTCCTGAATTGTTTCATTATTCCTTGTGAATAAGAGAAGTAGAGAGCATTTACTCAAACACTTTGCGAGCGCTCTTTCTGTTGTTCTTTTGCTTAGCTTCTTTTGGCATAAATCGCTTCCGCTGTTCAATTGGTGCCTTGGAGGAGTTCTTAAAGAATCCTCATTGAGATAAGGCTGACTTGGGCGAGTTTGGAGCAAACGGATCGCCTAAGGCCGCACGGATTGCGAGACGAAAGGTCTAGCCCCGTGACACTAGCCTATACATACCATACTTAAAAGTATTTACACTTTCAAAAGTACCAAAATGAGATCGATAGTGTAGTGATGATCCTCGACTATCCCCGAGCCTTCAGTAGCTATGTTAACTATAAAACAGACAGTAATCACACAGAGTAAGCTACAAAGAGGTTGGTAAGCCAATTACAATTGGTCTAATTACTAAAGCATACAAGTACAATTTAACCATAAAGATTCATAACCATTTCATAGAATAAATCATAAGCTTAACCATGCTCCTTTATTGCATATATATTGTAGATAGGCCAATTTGCCCGGCCCCTTTGAAACCCAAAATAAACTGAAAATAAAATTAAACAAAAAAAAAGTTCATCAGTCTGTTACAAGCCCATTACAAGTACTAAACTAAGTCTAACCCAATTAACCCAAGTAGCCCAAAATACCCGTGGCCCAAATGGCCCAAAACTGAAACAACTTTAGATAAACAAAAACCTAGGGTTTCCCTAGTGCCGCAACCCCTAGCCTCAAGCGCCGTACGACCCCCTGCACGCCTCCGTATGCCACCCTCACGCCTCCACGTCGCCTTTCATACCTGCGAGGGAAGACAAAAAAATAGCACATCAAATAGCAGCAAAGAGAAAAAACAATAGCAAGCAATTTCTTTGTATTTTTCTTTCGATTTCGGCTATATAAAGCCATACCAGGTTGTAATTCAGGGTTCGGCAAGATAGACCCACTACGCATACTCTACGCATACTGTATTTGTGCACACTCACAAACAATAGAAGAAAAGCAATAGAAAATCAATAGAGGTGATTTCACGTTTTTTCCTTTTTTTTTTCTTTTCGACTGTTCTAAATTGAGTTTCTTAGTTTGCTTATTCTCTTTACGCGATTGAAAGCTGACGAGAGCCCCAAACACTCCTGCTATGCGGATGTGAGGGTGAGAGGCCAAGCAATGTTGAAAGTCTTTGTATTTTGCGAATTTGTTTTTGTTTTTTTTTAAAATATAGTATGAGACTTGAGTTGCTCTTCAAATAAAGAAGAAAGGAAGAAAAGTACCTACCAAATATTTTTAGATCTGGCCAAGCTTCTTTAACAGCAAGATTGGGCACTGCTTGCTTACTGGTGATCACCAAAATCATGGTGGTTCGGCATTTAAGTAAAAGAAACCCTTGAAAATTGTTTTTAGGGCTGAAATTTCTTTTGGTATAAGAGGATGGCTGCGTTGGAGAAGAAAATGGAAGAAGAAAGGTTTTAAATAACATATTAAGCAAAACGATACCATGTAAGAAGGGTGGGGGGAGCCTTTTGCACCTAAAATGGTCTATTTATGCAACAAGTCCTTCCCCTTGCGCACAACCTTCAATTGGCGTCCAATTTGCCTACCTTGTGTTTTAAAATTTGTCCTGCTAATTTGTGCGTTGTTTCACTTTGATCCGCGGTTCCATGCAGCATTGTAGGCACGAGATATTTACAAATTTAGTCCTTATACATTTATGCGCTTTGAGCATTGGTCCATATTATGATTACTTTATTTGCAAATTATCCTCCCTATTTTATTGCAGTATTAATTTGGTCTTATAGTTGTACAGTTGGTTAATTTAAAATATATTTAATATGTTCTTGCATTAATCCATGTTAATAATTTTGTTTGGCTACATTTGTATGATTATTTTGAGATTGTCTTTATATTTTCACCTTATGTATTCTATTTCTTTAAATACTATATATATAATAGTATACTAATCAATTTTTTTTATAATGACTATTATTTTGGAATGTTTAAAATTCTTTTTACATTATATTGTTTAAATACCCTATTATAAAATTGTTGTCAAAATATTTATATATACATTGATACATAGATTATTTAAAATACTTCTTGATTTATGACACTTAAATGTTTTTATGTACATATTTAAGTTCTAGCCATTTTTCCATATTAATTTAAAATTTGTCGTATCCTTCGCTTTTAAATTATTTTATTATTAATCTAACGTTTTCATATATTATTTATTTTAGATACATACTACTTGTTTTGTGTTGTTACATATTTTCCCATTTTAAAACTTGATGTATCCTTAAAATCGGTTTATCATTCATTTAAAAAATTTTCATATATTTTTATATACATATTTATATTTTATCCTCATATTCGATCCTTTATATATATGGTGTATATGTCATTTAAATTATTATTTTTCTTTTTTATATGTATATGGTCATTTTTAACTAGATACTCCTTAAAAGAAAAACATACTTTGTACATATGAGCATATTTTTTATATATTAAAGTTAACTTATTCGTATATATATTATCAACCTTATATTATTTTATACATATGATTTCTCAAATTTTTTCTTGTATTTCATTATATAGTCCTACGTAATATATCTTCTAAGTAATCATTATTTATATATGTATATTTATTGATACCTACATTTGATCTATATATATTATTAAATCCATGTGTTTCATACATATAGTCTTCTTTGTATATATATAAGCATGTTCTTAAGACCGTTATGCAATTTGTTATAAAATTAATTTAAGCTTGTAGGTATTTCTATGTCTTTACAAATAATTATTTTTAAAAGTTATTTATGTATATATGTTTTGTAAATCTATTTAGTGCATTATATCCTGTCATATATCTTTATTATTCTTTCATATTATATACATTATTTAAATTATTTTGTACATTGTCAATTTTTAAATGCATTTGTGTCTAAAACATTTTACACGCAATTTGATTCAAATTTTTATTCTATAATATCTATCCAAAAATCATATAGCTATCCCTAGCTTTCATGCAAATTTGTCAACCTATATATATGGGTCCATTTATTCGTTATTATTTTAAAACCATTTTATAGCACATTGGCTTCTAATTGTTATGTTGTTTTTATATCTTGCATTGGTTATTCTATATCATGCTATGTACATTATCGTGGCATATTATTGTATGTATTGTTTTGCTTGTGTGATTGTTATCATTTTCGTCATTGTATTATTATATCAATTATTCTCCATGTATCATTGTAATCGGGTTACATTTTTTAGGTTATCTATATTTAATTATTAGTTTGTTAATTGATTGTATCTCGTATGTGCCTATTACCCCATATCATCATTTTCCACTTGGTTTATGAAATGTGATTTTACAAAATCTAAATTTTATGATTAATTTCGTCTTATTTCAAATCGAATTAATGCGTTTTAAGCTAGTTTCACAATTATTAAAAATCCTTAAATGAAGGCGATATGCGATATTTGGTAATTCGCAGAATCATGCCCTAACGTGCTGGGTTGCAATTTCCCGTTTGCATAAAATAATCAAATACCCCTTCAAATTTCACTCATGTCTTCTAAAAATCCTTTAAAACGAAGGCAATACTCGGTGTTTGATAATTCAGGAATCATGCCCTAACACGTTGGGTTGTGATTTCTCGTTTTTTCAAAACAATCGAAGATTCCTTCAAACTTTCACTCACGTTTTCTAAAAACCCTTTAAAACGAAGGCGATATTCAATGTTTGGCAATTCGGGGAATAGTACCCTATCGTGCTGGGTTGCAATTTCCCGTTTGTTCAAAATAATTGAATATCTCTTCAGAATTTCACTCGTATTTTCGAAGGTGAGGCAATGTTCGATGTTCGAAAATTCGAGGAATCATGCCCTACTGTGCTGGGTTTCGGTTTTCGTTGGACCAAATAGTTGGGCATCCTTTTGTTAATTTCAAATTATAAACTTTCAGACGTCGAAACGAGAAGATTTTTGGCAACCAACTCAGGTTATTCAAATGTTGTTAACAAGAACCACATTTCAAAAACATTTTTAATTTTAGACATAAGGACAGTATTTAATCGATTTGGTACCAATTTTGGGCGTAATGAGGGTGCTAATCCTTCCTCATACGTAACCGACTCCCGAGCCCGTTTTCTCATATTTTCGTAGACCAGAATCGTTGTTTTAGTAACCAAAAATGTTTTATTAAAATAACCAAATTCTTAAGTGATCCGATCACACCAAAACAAAAGGATCGGTGCGACTCCATATTTTGTTTTTCAAAGTCGGTTCCCCCGTTTTTCATTAAAAACTAAATTTTAAATAAAAGGATGGTTTCGACATATATCATGCTTCATTTCCAACTTCTATACATATTTCACAGAGACAGAGTCTTCATATTCAGAAATTTAGTACGATACAAACGTACCTGCATAGGTTATACATTTCATATACTCATTCTCATATTTCGTATGCTATCATCAGACGATTCTGAAGCGATACAGATACTCATAAACAAGTACAATGCCAACGTCCCAGACGTGGTCTTACATGTAATTCAATATCGATGCCTCTGTCCCAGATAGGGTCTTACACGAAATCAGATACGATGCCGATGTCCCGAACATGGTCTTATACATGTAAATCTCAAATCGAAGCCTGTGTACCAAACACGGTCTTACACGATATTTCAGATCGAAGTCAACGTTTCTTTGGAAGCATACCAATACTTTCAGATACTAACATATTATCAGAATCTACTCAGAGTTCATTCATCAGGCTCTCAAGGCCGTCCAATACAAATTATAGTTTATATGCACAGAATTTAGTCAATTTAACACGTAATTGTAATTTGACTTACCTCGTACGGATTTCGGATAAACGAGTCAACTATTCAATTATTTTGGACTTCCCCCGATCCAAGTTCGATTTTCTTTGTTCTTGATCTAATACAATAAAAATTCAACCATTCAACCATTCATTTCATTCAATTTAATCCATATACATATATTTAGGGAACTTTACATTTTAGCCCTTACATTTTCACACATTGACAATTTAGTCCATTTTTCACAAAATCACCAATATGCAAAATTCACCAAGACAATAGCTTAATTGAATATACATGGCTTCCATACCAACCCAAATAACATATTTAATTCGTAATTTAGTCCTTCAAACCTCATTTTCACAAATTAATCCAAATAGCTCTATTTCATCAAAATTCATAGACAAGCTTATATCTCACACATATATTTCATATTCATATAAAAACATTACAAATTCATATAATCAATAATGACATTTCATGAAATCTTTAACAGAAAAGATACTCAGACATGGGCTTTGAAGAACACGAAACAACGATCATAGAAACGTAGAATTATCAAAAAGGACAAAATCCATACCTTAATCAAGCATCAAAGTGCCAAAACTAGCTTGTTCTTTTCCTCTCTTTTTCTTTTGTATTTTCGGCAAGGATATGCATGAATGAACAAATTTTCATGCACTTGTTTTATTTTATAACATATATTACTTAATTACCTAACCATCCTTTAAAATTTATCTATTTACTATATTGCCAACCATGTCTCACACTATTATATAATGGTCTTATTGACATGCAAGGGCCTCAACTTCAACAAACCATAGCACTTAGGCACTTTAGCAACTAGAAGGCAACTTTTACAACTTACGCGATGTGGTCTTTTTTGCAAATCAAACACAGAAACAGACAAATTAAATTACAGAAATCTAGCAGATATAAATTCACATATCACAGACACAGAAAATAATATAAAATATTTTTTAGACTCGGATTTGTGGTCCCGAAACCACTATTCCGACTAGGGTCAAAACTGGACTGTTACACATATATTGAATACATGCTAATATATCTAATTAACTTGATAAATATCAAACATGTCATTTCCTTAACTCTACATGTGCGCATGTTAAAAACCAAACATACTATTACACATCAATTATCGTCCAAACACATATACAACTTTAATATTATTACCATATGGCCAAACATAACTTTAATGCAATACATATATAAATAATGCACATTTTAGCATGCCATTATGAACCATTAAATGAGCACAAAAATACATCCTATAATACACCCCATTCGCATACTAATTATCATGCATAAGTAGCATCACATAACCAAGTACACATGCTCATACCATTGGTATATACACAATAATCATATTGTTCCATCACATAAAATATGCATTAAAAACATTTCTAAAATAATTTAGTAACATGGTCGAATATACATTATGCTTATACCCCATTACCGAATTATATAACAAACATATATACTTGTATTAAGCTTACTAACTTGAACTAATTCATATTAGAAAGCATGCGTTCCAAATAAACCATATTAAGCCACAACCGAAATATATATATATATCCATAAACCATGTTTACTTCGTTTGAGGTGAATCATAAAAATAAACATATACAAAACATACCAATATGACAAGCTACCAAAATGAACGGTCATAAGCTATCCATATCATTACTTTAAACCATAAGCATATACCAAGCACGCTACATATATATGACATAACTTCATCATCATTATCAAATATATCAAACATAATTCACATACATATATATACTTATATATATATAAGCCATAGCAGAAACATCAAAACCAATCATAACAAAAATCACCAACCATTTTCAATGCAAATAACACATATAAACTTGATTTAAGTTTCCTATACCACATAACATATTAGCCATTTTCGCATGGCTTAATATATACATAATCTTCAAACTTAACCAAAGATAGTCTAGCCTATACATGCCATAGGTTCGAGTTCAAACTTATAAAATACCAAAACAATAGATAGTGTGATGGACTTTACTGACGATTCCCAAGCTCATAACTAGCCTCCAAAATCTATAAAACAGAGGCAAACATAAACACACAAATGGTAAGCTATCAAGCGTAGTAAGTCATAAGCAAATAAATAACTCAATAACAATATCAACTCAATTTAACCAAATCAATTTATGCTTTCATAGTCACATTTAATTTCAAGCTCATAATTTCATATATAACATATATTCCATATAAATTTTTACCTTGGCCGAATATACATTTCTATTATCTAAGTAATATTCAATTTTAAACCATAGTACCATTGTATAACCGGATATACACACTTATAAGCATAGAGTATGAATCAAACTTTAATATGTCATACTTTTACATATCATGGGCCCAATATACTTCACAAATACACATATATATTTACATTAGCATAATGTATAATTTGCATCACATTTGAAATAACGAACTTACCTTATTTTCAATAAGTAACAACTATTTCATACCTGATCACTTAGCTCGTTTGCACATTTGATCACAACTTATGATTGCTCGTTGAACCATTCAGAGTTGAATAGGATACTCGGATAATCACATATATCGTACAATGCCAATGCCCCAGATGAGGTCTTTCATGCTATCGCATATCGATGCCACTATCCCAGACAGGGTCTTACACGAATCAAATACGATACTGATGTCCCAAACATGGTCTTTCACGTAATCACATATCGATGCCAACATTTCAGACGTGGTCTTACACGAGAACACATATTAGAAATACTATGTCATGACATATGTATCCTAGCTATTCCTAAGTTTCGTATAGGGCTTTCGGACGTCGTAACTCGATCGAAATCGAACTAGTACACATAGTTTCCAAGCTTATACATATTCAGGTTTTACATAAATACTATCACATTATACATTTCAACATATATAGTTTGTATTTAATTAAATAAATAACATCTATTTGCTTATAACCTTACCCCCGACAATAATAATCGGAACGGAATGACTAATCGACAACTTTGGTTTTCCCCCAATCCAAATTCGATTTCTTTGGTTCTTGATCTAAACATATCAAATTAAACTGATTCAAACATATTTTCACTCAATTTAGTCAAAAAGCACATAAATGGGAAAATTATCATTTTACCCCTAACATTTTACACTTTTTACAATTAGTCTAAATTGTACAAAACCAAAACTTGCAAAATTTGAATACACCATGCTTAGTAGAATCTTCCTTATGTTCATACAAGCCCATACATTCATTATTCACATTTTAGTCCTAAAATCATCATTTTTGCAATTAAGCCCTAATAACTCAAAATCATCAAAATTCCAATACAAAATATATTAATCCAAAACATATCTTTATAATTCATCAACTAACATCACAAAACTCAATTATTCATCAATGGGAATAACTCAAATTATTCATCAAAATTAGAAATTCAAGCACGGGCTTTGTACATTACTGCAATGATCTCAAAAACATAAAAATATAAAAACCGAGCTAGTTACATACCTTGATTAAGCTGTCAAATGGCTGAACCCTTAAACTCTTTATTTCTTTTCTTTCTTACAACACTCGGCCAAAAGAATGAAGAAATGCATGGATGTTTTAATTATGTTATGTATCAATATATTATTTGATAAATCACATAATTAACTTTGTTATAAAATATGAAACCATTATATATTATCTCTAAAACCGTCCATCACTAATTCATATGGTCTAATGCAACATAAATACCTCATGAAATAAACACATCATCAATTCGACCCCTTTTACAATTAACGATCAAATTTTCATTTTACGCGATTAAGCCCTTTTTATTAGATCGATACTCAAACAGAATAATTAAAACACGTAAATTCACAAATATAAATTCACACATAATAACACAGAAAACAATTTTAAAACATTTTTTGACTAAAATCGTGACTCAAAACCACCTTTCGAATAGGTCTAAATCGGGCCTGTTACAACTCTCTCCCCCTAGGGATTTTCATCCCCGAAAATCTTACCGGTAATAGGTTTGGATAACGTTCTTTCATGCATCCTCTGGCTCCCACGTTGCTTCTTCAACTCTGTGTTTATGCCATAGCACTTTCACAATGAAATTTTCTTTTTTACAATTCTTAATTTCGGAGCCAGAATACGAATCGGTTTTCCTCATATGTCATATCAGGCTAATTTTGATCTTAACGGATTAATCACATGTGAGCGATCAGATCGACATCTACGAAGCATCAAAACATGGAATACATATGGATCTTTAACTCAGGTGGGAACAACAGTTTATAAGCAACTGGCCCGATACGCTCTATAATCTCATACGGCCCCATAAATCTCAGACTCAATTTGCCTTACGATCGAATCTGAGTATTTTCCTTCTCCACGGTGAGACTTTCAAAAAGAATTTTCCCCAATCTAAAGTTCTATATCTGTTGTTCAAGTCAGCATACGATTTCTGACAATCTGGCGCTGTTTCAGACTTTCGCAGATCACTTTTAGTTTATGTTCTGTCCCTCTATCAAATCGACCCTTGTATCTATTTTCACTGAGCTTGGTCCAATACAATGGTGTTCGACATTTACAATAGACCAAGCCTCGTAAGATGCCATTTGATACTCGATTGAAAGCTATTATTGTAAGTAAATTCAATCAGAGGTAAGTATCATTTCCACGTACCTTCGAACTCGAGAATGGCAAACATCTCAACATATCCTCAAGTATTTGAATGATTCGTTCAGACTGATCATTTGTTTGCAGATGGAAAGTAGTGTTGAAACGTAATTTCGACTAGAGCATTTGTAGTTTCTTCCAAAACTGTGATGTAAACCTTGGATCTCTATCCAAATAGAAATAGGTACTCTGTGTAATCTCACAATCTGAGAAACATACAATTCAGCTAGCTTATCAAGCTAGTAATCTGTGCAACTAGAACAAAATGAGCCGATTTAGTCAATCTATCCACAATAACCCAGATTGCATCTTTCTTGCTCGGTGTCAATAGTAAACCGGATAAAAATTCATCGTGACTCTGTCCCATTTCCACTCAGGTATCATGATCAATAGAAGCAATCCGAAAGGTACCTAATGCTCAGCTTTTACTTGTTGACTGACTAAACATTTCGAAACAAGTCAGAAATGTCGTGTTTCATACCATGGTACCAGTAAAGCTGTTTTAGATCATTGTACATTTTTTGTACTACCGGGTGAACAGATAACCGACAGCTGTGAGCTTCATTCAAAATCATCTGAATCAACTCTGAATTTCTGGAAACACATATTTAGTTTTGAACCTCAAACAACCCTCAGCATCAACTTGAAACTCTAAATCAACATTTGGATCACATTGGCTCCGGTTTGCTAACAATTCATTATCAACTTTCTAATCATCGCAAATTTGTTGAATATATAACGTCTGCTTTTTATTCAGCTATTATCGCCATCATCAGACATAGCCATATTGCATTCATTGATGAAAGAAAATAGTGATTTTTGGCTTAGAGCATCAGCAACAACATTAGCCTTTCCAGATGATAGTCAATCACAAGCTTGTAGTCTTTTAACAACTCTAACCATTGACGCTGTCTCAAATTCAGATCTTTCTGAGTCATCAAAATATTTCAGGCTATTGTGATCAGAATAAACATGACATCTCACGAACAGATAGTGACGCCATATCTTTAATGCAAACACAATAGCTGCCAATTCTAGGTCATGTGTCGGATAGTTCTTTTCATGCGGCTTTAACTATCTCGAGGCATAAGCTATGACTTTGCCTCCTATATCAAAATATAGCCCAAACCATTTAAAGATGCATCATTATAGATAACAAATTCTTTACCCAATTATGGCTGAACTAGCGCTAGAGTTCGGTCAAAAGGGTTTTCAAC
>NC_053425.1:97747031-97862334 GCF_007990345.1 Gossypium hirsutum
GAGAGAAATTCACCATTATAAAACAAAATTGATCTTTTTTAATTTCGCAAGCAGTATTAACATCAGCCCAATCACATCAAAATAAGACAACTTTCCATTTTCCATAGTAATCTAACTCAATAATGTCAGTAAGAAGTTCGTAATACTCTACATTTCCCTCAACAGGATTACTTTCCCTAGTAACTTGTAATTGAAGAATTAACAACAATTCCAAAATTTTGAGTTCTCCTCAATCTCTCGCGATATTTTGTATGAAATCTGAATCCATTGATGAGAAAGACACTATATCTTTTTACTACTCTATTCGGATATTGGGAAAGTCATTTAACTTCTTCACTGATGTCCTTGCCACTCCAAACCTATTGAATCGAAAGTAAATTGAGTAATTATAAATGTTATGAGAAAACATTATTATTTGATACAAAATATTGCGATTATGTGTAACTTATTAACTTCAGTTGCATACCGTTTGGCTTAACCATTCATGAAAAGATTTTGTGAATAACTTATTAATCTCTCGATGTTGTAATTGTAACACCCCCTAACCCTAAACAGTCACCGGAACAGGGTTACGAGGCATTACCGGACAATTGGACAATTTACGAATAATATTCTAATAATTATCGAACATATTATAATATGATTATAAATTCATATAAACTTTTACTAATTGTCTCTCTTTTAAAAAAAAATTCAATATAACCCCTTTAATAAATATCTAACCTTCCCTGCAATTTCAAACCGAAACCAATCCAAAATCAATGTTTCAACCAATGAAATTTCATGTTTAATCGTATTAAAATCATACCTATAACAATAATTTGATAATTTACTCTATGAACATTTATGTTACCATTAAAAATTTAATTAGAATTTCATTCATCCATTCTAAATTTAGCACCAATTGTACCATGCATATCATGTAAATTTTCATACCATTTCATTAGTTTAAACACCAAAATATCAAATACCATTATTTACAACAAAAATTATATAACATTTTAAAGTGACTAAATTAACACCTATGTACATGCCACTTTTACTAAAAGAAGAATACATCACCGAGTTTGCGCTAGAGTCGGAATTGCCTGGATGCTGAACTGAGACTCTAAATACCTATTAACCTGCGCATGGAAACAACCGCATGCTGAGTATTTTATACTTAGTGGTATTACCATAATTCAAATTATAAACATAATAATCATGTAAATTAAATCATCTAACTTTAATATTTACTAAACTAATTCAAACATAAATTTGTCATTCTCAATATATTCATACAATTTAATTCAACTATTTGTCAATTGAAATCATAAACATTCATGTTGAGCCATTATCTAATTCATGAACCATTAGTTCATGTTTTCCAATCTCATACTCACATTCAAATCACACTTTCAATTCATGTTCCATTTTTACATTTCTTTCAGTGGCTCAACCAATTCATTTTATTAAACTTAACTATTCTTTTAATTAACCCTATTAACAGACTCGAACTTTGGCGGATACATGGATCCAACCAAACACACCAATTTGGCACCTAGTGCCTCATCGGATAGTTCGAAGCAAAGTTGATACCTAGTGTCTCATCGGCCTAGCTGAAGTAAAGTGGTGCCCAGTACCTCATCGAATCTATCAGAAGTGTCTCATCAACTCGAGGTCGAAGCATCCTTGAACACTTCCAATCCTATGGCATGCCAACTATATCCGACTCAACCCGACTAGTTAATAGGGTTTCCAGATCACATATAAATCTCAATTAAATTCAACCGCAATTTCTCACATTTTCAATTCAATCATTTTCCACTTTTCAATCAATTTTCAATTCACATATTCATAATTCAATACACTTTCTCAATTCAATATGCATTTCAATTAGTCACATACAATCACAATTCAATTTAATTTCATACAATTTAATACTAATACTTATCATGCATATTAACTTAAAATTCAATAATTAATAATAATTAAATTTGAATTATAATAATACTAACACGTATTTCTCATTCAATTCAATTTTCTAAATTCAATTCAATAAAATTACTTACCTCAATATTTACTTACTATAAAATAAATAAATTTAAAATTAATACTTAAAAATAAATAACTTGAATTATAGTAATACAAATCCGAAATTCTTGATTTACTCCTCAGTAATCTTCTCCTTTCCCTTTTGAGCCGATATCTCTGGTTCTTTGTTATCTACGAAAATTAAAATAATTATACTATTAATTACAATACTAATTAAAATAAATAATTAAATTTCTAATCAATTCCTACCTTATTCCCAATTTAATCCTAAACAATTTTACTTACTTTTCTAATTCAATTCATACTTTATTTCTATTCAAATTTCCTCCATACTTACATTTAACTATTAATTTTTCAGCATATTTTCCTAATTTCAAAATTTCTTCAATTTAATCCATACAACATAAAACTTATTACAAATGTACATATTTACTTTAATATTAAGTAAAATATCTTTTACTTTAATATTAAGTAAATTAATAATTATATAACAAGTGTACATATTTATATTATTACAAATGTTATTATCTAATTTGTTTTTCATACCAAAAATCTTGTTTTAATTATTTATCTATTAAATATCTTTAACATAATAATAATTAATAAATATCTATTTTAATATCAATTACATATATTACATTTGTACACATACATATTATTACATCTGTACCCTATCATCCTCATACATTTGTCATAACTTTAATTTATTATTATATAAAAATCTCATAATATAATTAATACAATTAATTTTTATAAAATATCTTTATACTTAAATTATAAGTAATTTGAGTATTTAAATTACAAATGTATCAATACAATTTTTACACATGTATATTTTTATTACCATACACTTATTTACTATTTAATTTATTTAATAATAATACTAATAATAATAATCTAATATAAAACCATAATTTTAATTAATAATTATAATAATTATATAAAATATTTAAATACAACCTAAATAAAATCTTAGATTTTAATACATATATGCCGCCTCAACTTTTGTAAATGATTTAATCACCATTTTAATCCTTTTTATTTTCTATTACTTTAGAATTAAACTTTTACCCCTTATTCAATTTAGTCCTTTTTACTAATTACTCTAAATTAAGCTAAATTCACCTAATTAAAACCTAATTAGACACACCACTAAGCTCAAAAATATTTTTAATAATTATTTTTGAACTTATTTCACTAAGACGAAGGCCCTATAACTCACTTTTTCGGTACCTGTGAATTTTGGGCCATTACAGTAATCTTCGGGAGCGTGAACGAGATCTCAAGATTTGTTTGTACTCATTATGTTAAAAAGAGGTTTAATTGGTTAGAAGATGAACAAATCAAAAAGATGAATATTTATCAAATTCTAGAACTTACTTGCTTAATGGTTCAATTGAATCGTGGTGAAAAAGAACATATCGATGTGCTTGTATCCAAGATCTATCATCTAATTCTACAATTTCAACTTTATCGATTGATTCTTCATAACTTTGAAATAAATAAGTTTAAGCCAAATTATGATTAGTGAGCCCAGCATTTCTACTTGGTCTATTCAATTTTGTTTCAACATCTTCTAAATATCTAGAACAGAAAGTCATACACTCCTCTGCCAAGTAACCTTCAGCAATTGATCCTTTTGAATAACGCTTATTATGACAATAAGACTTTAATTTGCATAGGAACCTAAACATGATATACAACATTATCAAAAGTTGTAACTAAATGTATAGAGGTGAATGAATGAATACTTTACAAATAAATTAGAACATTTCTATAGGATACATCCATCGATAGAAAACTGGTCCACCAAGTATTGCTTTATGAGGGAGATGGATTAGCAAGTTCACCATAATAGTGAAGAAGGAAGGTGGAAAGATCTTCTCCAAATTGCATAAAGTCAAAGCGGCTCGATCTTGTACTTTCTCAAGTTCTTCAACATTCAAAAATTTGCCACAAATAGCTTTCATTATATTGGATAGTTCAATTATACAGGACGTCACCTTTTTTGACATACAGCACCGTAAAGCAACTGACAGTAAATCTTGCATTAAGATGTGATAATCATGTGATTTTAAGGAATATAGTCTTCGATATTTAAGACTCACACATCGAGATATATTTGATGCATATGCATCTGGGACCTTTATATCCTTCAACACCATGCAGAACACTTCTTTCTTTTCCTTTGACATTGCAAAAATAGAAGACGGCAACCGATATTTCCCATTTGGAAGTACTTGGAGATGAAGATCAAGCCGAATTCCCATGTCAACTAAATCAAGTCAACTCTGAAGATTGTCTTTCGATTTTCCATCGACATTCAAAATTGTCCCAATGATGTTCTCGCAAACATTCTTCTTAATATGCACGACATTAAGATTGTGGCGTAAAATGTGGTGCTCCCAATAAGGCAATTAAAAAAAATACTTCTTTTTTTCCACAAGTCTGCAGCATTAGGATCATCCTCTTCATCAGAGTCATTATCAGATTCATCCCTCGATCTTCTCTTTGTTTGCGTGTTGGGTGGTTGATTCATCTTCCCATAACTAAAATTGATATCTTTTAACATAAACAAGATTTCAGATCCAAAGGTCTGCTCAGGAGCTCCTTTGAACTCTTCAGTACCGTCAAATAGAGTCTTCTGAAATCTAAATTTATGATTTCCATCTAACCACTGACGATGCCCCATATAAGAGAACTTCTTCCTATTGTATAACCACTTCGAACATGTTTGTACAACACAACAAGAACAAGCATAACGCCCTTTGGTACTCTAACCAAATAAATTGGCATAAGCCGGGAAATCATTAATAGTCCATAACAAAGCTGCACGTGAATAAAAGTTCTCCTTTTTTAATACATCATATGTTTCAACACCCACCCATAGCTATTTTAACTCTTCAATAAGTAGCTGTGAATAAATGTCAATATCATTTCCGGGACCTTTCTCTCTAGGGATAATCATAGATAAGATAAAGAAAATTGCTTCATGCAAATCCATGAAGGCAAATTGTAAGGAACAAGCACTACAGGCCAAGTACTGTAAGAAGTGCTCATGATTTTGTAAGGATTAAATCCATCAAATGCTAGCCCAAGCCTCACACTCCGAGGATCGCTTGCAAAACTTGGAAATTTACTGTCAAATGATTTCCAAGCTAAAGAATCCATAGGATGCCTTAATAATCCATCATCGGTTCATTCATCATGATGCCACGTCATAGACTCGGTTGTCTTTGACGACATGAAAAGCCTTTGAAGCCTTGGTATTAGCGGAAAATATCGCAAAATCTTAATTGGCTTCTTTCTTGACTGTGTCTCATATTCGTCCTTATTCACATCTTCTGTATTTCTATTCATCCAACGAGATTTACCGCAAACATGACAAGATTGTTGGTTTTTCCGATCACCCTAGTACAACATGCAATCATTTGAGCAACTATGAATTTTGTTGTACCCAATGCCTAAATCTTTTATAAGTTTCTTCATATCTTTGCATGAATGAGAGATTTTTGCAAACGGAAGCATATCTCTCAAAAACTCTAATAGCATTGTCAAAGAGTTTTTGGTCCACCCTCCTAAACATTTTAAGTGAAAAAGACGAATGCAAAAGGACATTTTTGAAAATTTTGATCCTCAGAAAGTTCTTCATTCATTTCATTAAGTAACGTGTAGAACTTATTCGCTTCAACATTTGACTCTTCATCAGGTACACTTCTTCCTGTTACGGTAAAAGCATTTCCACCAAGATTACAATCATCAAATGCAATAAAGTTAGGTGGAAACGATTGTAAACCATGACTGCACATATTAAATGCATCCCATAACATACCTTCCATGTCATCTTCTCTAACAGATTGATAGTAAGCACTATAAGGATAAGTCAGATTAATCGCTGAAATGGTTCCACTAGGTGTACACTCTCCATGGAAAATCTATTTTTTATACCCCGAATAAAGCTATCAACAATTAGATGTTCGTAGACAACTTCAGAAAAATGCCAATTGATGTTGCCACACTTCTTACACGGGCAAAGAATCATATTCTCTTGGCTTGCATTTTGAAATGCAAAATTTAGAAAAGTTTGTACCCCATTTCGATAGTCGTTGCTTACCCTTGACAAATTCATCCAAGTCTTATCCATTTCATAGTTCTTGAAGTCTAAAGCTGACAATAAATTACACGGGTAAGTTGTTTATTTATAAGTATAATTAATTTATTTAGGTTATGATATGATATATATTTATGTATTATGTAAGTTATGTAAGTTGTGTGAGTTATGTAAGTTATGATATATATAAGTTGTTGAGTTATGTAAGTCATGATATGATATGATATATATAGATCAAGTCAACCTGTAACAAAAATTCTTTATTCAAACTCAATCAAGTCAAGTAGAGATGACTAGGCTAGATAAATCACACAGCTCATAGACAGCTTTATTAACGAAAGAAATAAAGAAGATTAAAAATTTTAATTCATGAAGATAAAGGTAAAATAAAAAAATAAATTGAGAAAGTTTTATTGTAAAAATAAAAATTATGATTTTAATTGGAGTAGAAAAAAAAATTGAAATGAAAAGGAAAGTTTTAATTAGGGAAAAAGAGAGAGAAAGTTTTAATTTAATCTCAACTACATATTTCATTTGATTTAATGATCTAAAAAATTTGTAAAATTAATAAGTTATGAATTTTTTTTCCATAATTAAAATATGATACAAAAGTGATGTCATAAAATAACATAAATATTATATAAATTTGTGACTGAATTTTTTTTTTGTATCGCATATGGTCAAGTTTTGAAATTATATATCATATATTACAAATAATAATAATAAGTATAACAGGAAATTTTGGTTTGTTGAAGAGTTCGCATGTAATCTCAGTGTTTTTTATTATTATTATCAAAAGTAGATCTCATTTTTAAATTATAATTTTAGTTCAAAAAGTAGATCCCAAATATAAATATTACCATATTTTTTTATTTAAATTTCATAATATCATATTATTTTATAAAAAATAAATCTCACTGCTTTCTGGTTTGGCAATGTCAAGATGCACATGTTTCATTAATCTTTTTCTTATATCTTTTATTTTTCTACATATGTCTCCATTCTTCTTTAAAAATCATCGGCTCTAATAAATTTTAAATATGCCTTGGCTTTCCTTTTTCTCGTATCTAAGATAACCGTTAATACAAAAACCTTTATATTTGTAATCAAATATATGTTTGGGATAGAGATTAGTATTAGAAAGGAAATGCCAATGCTATTGATTAATTACCAAATTCAAATTTGCTTTCATATTTCATTTCAAAACTATATATTATATTGTGCACAACTAATTTTTAAAAGAGAATGCTTCCAAAGCTCCTTCCTTCAGCTGGGTGAGCTTTCGCTTTTTGGATCGTCTTCTGCCCAATGCAGTACCCTCCCGTTTTTTGGTTCCCATTGGGTTTACCTTGTTTATAGGTTGACCCCATGGCAACAAGAAAAGGTGATCATTAATACGCCTTGGGGAAAGTCATGCACCTGGCCGATACGGATAAAGGAAAGATTCTCTCACCGAAAACAAGTAAACGAAATAATTACTAGTGCCTGATCAAAATGTCACGTAAAGTACTGCCTCTCCCGAAAGAGCTAATTCGGATAGTGAGGGAAGAAAGAGAAAGGAGTGGCTGTAATTCGAAAACAGCAAAGAATGCTTACTCATTCAGCAATCCTCGGCAAAAGAAGGAAGGGTCCCGGCTGGAAAGTCAAAAAGAGATCAAGATGGGAACATCTCACTGAGCAGTGAGGCATGATCTTACCAAGTCTGTAGCTTTCTCACTCATGCTTCACACAAAATCGAGATGAAAGAAGATCAGACGTTGCACTGAATCTCCGTATCTTCTCGTCCTACTCTACTTTACTTTTACTAGGCATTGATTAGTAGCTACTCATTACACACAAGAAAGAGTGTAGGTTTCAGTTCAGTCTATGGTCTCCCCATCGAAGTTGGATATCAATAATCACTGACCCTGCCTTAGTAGAGTGAGGAGTGAACAGACTCAAATACAGTTGTCGGGGGGGCTTCGGTTTATAAGGAATTAAAATGGAAATCCTCTTTAGCAGCCTGCTATGAGAGCTTTACTGCTGCCTTAACGCCCTTGCCTTTTTACTGATGTAAAGTAGGAAGGCCCACTTAGAGGTTTCCGAACGGTTACGCTTTATTTACCGCCTCATTAAATTCTATACCTATAAAAGAGCGGCTTGATGTATCATGTAAATTGTTTGAAATGCAAGAGTCAAATAATTCTCAGTGGTAGAAGAAAATATCTCTCATTTCTCCCCTAAAAAAATTCTTATGGTAATAAAATTTAATAAAAAAAGAAAGAAATAATGCCCCTACCATCCTAACAATCTCACATTGCTCATTTGATTTTCAATGTCAAAATAATGCCCTAATCTAACAATATCGAAGAAAGAATAGAAGTACAACTTTCTTACCTGGTAACTGGATGGCAGATAACAAAGAATTGAAGGTAGAAAACTGGATGGCAAATGTAAAATAAGTAAAATGATCCAATATTTGAAAGAAAAATCAGCAATTAAATCTATACAAAATCGGAGCCCCAAAAGATTAATTTTTCCAAAATCATCATGATAAAACTATTATTGATGAGAATTTTTAACTAAAATGTACCTTAATAAGTTCAACAAGCTAGTCTACTCCACTCTCACTAGGAAACAGAGGCTGAAGTCAGAAAAATAGTAGTTGTTAAGTTATGTAAAAGGAAAATGCTTATAAATAAGCCAAAAAATATATGCAAGGAAACATGTACCTGCCCAAGCAATAGCTCAGCCAAAATGGAGCCAGCAAACCAGATGTCAATGGCTGTGGTGTATTCAGTTGCACCACATATTAATTTAGGTGCTCGATAGTACCTAGAACAGATGTAAGATATGTTTGGTGTAACACCCTTTACCCGTATCCCAAGCCGAAATAGGGTTTGAGGCATTACCGAACTTACGTCATAACATTTAAACACATTCGAATCATACATTTTGCATATAATTTAAAACCTTTATCATTCACAATCATATTGTCCCTTACTAGGCTCATCACAGCCTTAAAACATGCTCAGAAGAGGTTCGAGACTAAACCGATAACATTTGAAACCTTTTGGAAACTTAGAAAACTTTCATCTTTGCAGGGGTCACATGCCCGTGTACCCTGGCCGTGTGCCTCACACGGGCACCAGACACACCCATGTGATCCAGCCGTCCTAAAATAGAGTATACATACTGACTTTCACCTACGGCGAACAGACACGCCCGTGTGCTATGGCCGTGTGATACTTAGCTAGCTACTGACTTAAGCGCATAGCCATATGACACGCCCATGTGTCTTAATCGTGTGGTCTTAGGAGGTTACTGCTTTGCATACATGGCCACAAGGCACGCCCGTGTGCCCTGGCTATCTAGTACAATGCAGGCTCGGTTTAAGCTAAAATTGCTACCCCTTTTTGGGTCATTCCTACAAGCAACATAAAACAACATTTATACCATAATTTTCAGCCAATTCCATGCTCAAAACATGCTGTACTATAACTATATCATCATTATTTAATAACTTATTCAAATCCATACCAAAACTAAGCACAAACAAATCATTTGCTAGCCAACTCTCATGGCATAACATATATACATATCAAAACTTAAATACATAAACATTCTAGCCTGTACATGCCATATACCAAGCCCCAAAGTGTAAAAATACCAAAAATCAACAGCAGGATAGTGTGATGCAATCTCCGTTGACTTCCAACCTGAGCAAACTTCTGAAACACTACAAAACATAGAAAAATAACACAAAGTAAGCTTCACAGCTTAGTAAGTTCGTAATTCAAAGAAATAAAGCTTATAACTTCAATTTATAAGCATAAACCATTTAAGTCAATCCAACATGTCTTGGCCTTAGCCTAACACAACATTAGCTTTTAAATTTTTATTATCACATGAACTAGAAAATTATCATAAAGCATTATGACCTGAGTTTACATTACTTATGTGTATTCACATATCAAGCACATAGCTAAATATCTTTAAATCATCCAAAAACTTATTCTTTTCCATGCTTTCAATAGCAATTAAAATCTAAGAATTTGTCAATCTTTACTCTTTTCTCATAACCATCAAGCCACAATTTAAATGAGTGAAAATGGAGTATATCTCAACTCATTTTGACCCAAAAGCCTAACATGTAATCATCAACCAAATTTATTATTCAATCACTATTCATTCCACAATGATCATGAACTCACCATTTTCATAGATTCAATACTCAATTGAATCTCTGTACATACATGTACCATATTGTACCAATTTCCGTAGATACCTGTATCATCTCGTACCAATCTCATACTCAATCACATCTTTCATTTAGCCGTTGAATAATAAATGTATCATACACTAGATGCCATACCAGATACCTTGCACACTAAGTGCCATCCCTGATACTTTGCACGTTAAGTGCCATATATAATTATTCGATGTATTACTTAACATAGTAATAGTCATGAATATATCATTTGTACAATTTCAACGCATTAAATATTTAAATATAATAATACTTAATGCATACAAACTTACCTCAATCGTCAAAACGTTAAAATGGATCGACTAATCTGAAACTTTGTTTTTCCCTCGATATAGACTCATACGAGGCTTAACTTGATCTAATCCATCAAATTCATCTATTTCAATTCATATTCTATTCATTTTAACTCAATTTCATATCTTGGTAAAATTACTATTTTACCCCTAAAATTTCACACTTTTACAATTTAGTCCTTATCACATAAAATCACAATTTCATGAAATTAAACACAAACCCAAGCTAGCAGAATTTTCCATATATTACTATCAGCCCATATTTTCAATTTATTACACATAGTAAGCACTAAATTTCCACATTTCACAATTTAATCCAAAATTGACATTTTTACCAAAATTCACTTTACAACACTTGTACATTTAAGAACAATGATTTATTTTCCAGCATCAACTAACAAAATACTCATGCATTCAACAATGGTAACATCCAAGTACTTTAACAGTTTTGAAATCGGAGATACAGGCTAGCTAGAACACAAAGCAACGATCCCACAACGTAAAAATTATTAAAAATGGGAATAAAAAACCATACCATGCAATCCAATTTACATGGCCGAATGTAAAAGCTTCTATGGCTGCCATTCTTTCTCAATTTTCAGTTGCCAAAATGATAGTGGAAGATGATACATAATTTGTTTTATTCATTTTAACATTAATATCCAATTTACAATTTTAACCTTTTAATTTAAAATAAATTTCAACAATACCAACTCTCATAAATGTCCACTAACACTTAAATGGTATAATTACAACATAAGTGCCTCCACTTTAATAAATCATAGCTATTAGACACCTTAACTAATAGCACACAAGTTTTACACTTTACGCAATTTAGTCCTTTTTGCTTAATTAACTATGGAAACGATAAATTTTTTCAACGAAACTTTAATACCATCTTATGTCCACTCTGTAAATATTTATAAAAATATTTATGACTCGATTTATAGAAATGAGATCCCCGATACCTCATTTTCTAAACCCACTTAACTTATGGTCATACCACTTGAACTTAATAAACCGTTATAAAACAAAAAAAAATCACAATATCAAAAATATTTTTAAAATCAAAAATAACTCGTAAATATTAAATATAATATTTACAAACCTACTCGTCAGATTTGGTGGTCCCGAAACCACTGTTTCGATTAACCCTAAAAACGGGCTGTTACATTTGGTTTCTCTTTCACCTAACAAAGTTAAAATCAAAATTAGGCTCATGAACAATAAGGTAGCGACTGAAGAAGCGACTAGACAAAAAATTAAGATTGTATCATACATACCAAAACTTTGGCACTTCCAAAATCTAGGGTGCCCCAAGGCCCGAGGCTCAATGGCGGCCTGGAAGTAATTTTAAATAAGACTAAAACCTACATACGTAACATTTAACAGAAAGTTGAGAGAAACAGAGATAAGCACAACAATCTAAGATTACCAATCTCAGCATGCTAAAGTCCACGGTTCAAAACAACAACTAAATGAGAGGACCCAGATCTATTAGACTCCCAAAAGCTAGCCTTGAGTCGAGATTCCTTAATCTTTCTACTTGCTGCAAAAATAAAACACAAGTGTAACCCACATAAAAAATAATAGAAAAATAATAACTTTCCAAAATATGAATCGAAATGAAACAAGGAGCTTCAAAAACCTATGGAACCAAAAGAGAAAGGGAGACAACAGATGGGATTGATTTGGGGAAAATTTAAGGTTTAGAGGAAATTTTGATTTGGGGAAAAATAAGGGGTTTTGGGTTTTTATTGGGGATAAAATGGATGAAACAAAAATGACGACGTTTTGGTAAACATAATGACGTCACTATATCGCAAAAGAAAACGATGTCGTTTTAATTAAAATTTTTGCGGCGGTTTTAAAAATGTGCCGCTAATGCCACTAGAGACGCAACCTAAAACGACACCGTTTAAGCTAAAGTAAAATGTTTTTGCAGCGTTTTTGTCAAAAACGCCACTAATGTCTTTGATAGTAATAAGTTTTAATAGTTTAATTAGTTTTTAAATTCCTTTTAAACTAAGTTTGTTTTGTTTCAAACAATATATCTAATTTGTAAAAAATTATATTGTGTACGAATTGAATTTTAAAAAATGAAACCAAACCTTAAACCCTAAAACCCTAAATATATATATTACAAGGTACAAAAGTTATTAAAGAAGTTTATTCTTGCTTATTAAAACCCTAAAATAAATTAATTTTTTGTCATTTTTATCAAAATCCCTAACCCTTAAAACCATAAACACTAAGACCCTAAACCCTAAAACCACTAAACCCCAAACAACAAACTTTAAAACATTAAACCCCAAACCCAAAATAACAAACCCAAAACCATAAACTTAACATACTAATCATAAAACCCTAAACCAGAAAACACTAAACCATAGACTTTAAACCTTAAATATTAAACCTTAAACCCTAAAATAAATTTAATTTGTAACAGTTTGATTTAGACCCTAATCGAAACGGTAGTTTCGGGACCACGAATCTGAGTTAGAAAAATATTTAAATATTATTTTCTGTGTTTATTATATGTGAATTACCATGTGTGAGAGTTTCGTATAAAAATTTGATTGTTTGTGTGCTTAATTAAATAAAAGGGCTTAATCGCGTAAAATGAAAACTTAATAGTTTAAAGCATAAGGACTATAGTGTTAGTGGCTTTTTAATATGGAGTACTTATGTTGTAATTAGGCCATTGGCTATATGAGTGGACGGTTGAAGGCATGTTTTATATGGTTTTATAATTAAATTTTTAAGGTTAAAAATGTAAAGTAATAAATGGTATATATTATATATTATAACATAAAAAAATAAAGCCATGCATTTGTTCATATTTGTGACCGAAACCTTAAAAAAAGAAAAGAAAGGAAGAAGCTTAGGTATTCGGCAACTTTGAAGCTTGATTAAGGTATGGACTTTGCTCGGTTTTTGATAATTTTTACGTTTTTGAGATTGTTGCTTCGAGTACTACCCGACCCATGCTTGATTTTTTTATTTGGTGAATATTTTGAGTTATTCCATTGATGAATATTTTTGTTTTATGATGTTTGATGATAAATTATGAAAGATATGTTTTGGATTAATATGTTTTGTATTGGAGTTTTTGATGATTTTGAATTATTAGGACTAAATTGCAAAAATAATAAATTGAAGGACTAAAATACAAAATAAATGAAATATATGGATTAGTATGAGCATAAGGAAGATTTGGCCTAACTATGATGTGATGAGATTTTGTGTATTTTGTGTTTTGTGCAATTAGGACTAATTTGTAAAAGTATGAAATATCAGGGGTAAAATGGTAATTTGCCCATTTATGTGTTGCTGGATTAAATTGAATGAAATTGTGTTTAAATGAGGTTAATTTGAAATTATATAGATTAAGAGCAAAAGAAATCGGACTTGGATCGGGGAAAAGCAAAAATAGTCGAATAGTCGATTTACATCGTTCGTCGATATCCGAGGTAAGTTTATAAGCAATAAACGTTATTGAATTTGAATGTGTATGATTTTTATATGTTGAATTTAATTGTATGAATTCCTATGGTTAGAGCCGAATGCATGAATGTTTATGAGATTTGGAAATATTTTCGGTTCAATTGAGATATGAATTATAAATAAGATTAACTTTGTGACAGTGGTATATCAGGCTTATTGCCTAGCAGGTTTTGATGCCGGTGTATGATATCAGGCTTATTGCCTAGCAGGCTTTATGCTGGTGTATTGAATCAGGTTTATTACCTAGCAGGCTCTGTGCCAGTGTTTTATACAAGGCTTTATGCCTACTGAATTTTATGTGAGCAATAGTAAAAGCAATCAAATGTGTTAAGTGAGCTAAAGCATTCAGATATGTAAATATGGCTATTCTATTCGAAATGAAAGTTAGTTGATTGAAAGATATGTGATAGAAATGTTTAGTGATGATATTGAAAATGTACGAAATTATGAGTAAGGTATTCGGATTTTTTATGATAAGTATAAGTATGTGATTTAAAAGTTTGATTCATGTGATTGTATATATATGAATGCATATGTATAATCGATTATCTATGATATTATGACTTTGAAATTGGAGAATATATTGATAATTTATATATATAGTATAATCAGCCATGGTATCTTAATGGATAAATATATGTTTGATTCGGGTTATTTTATATATAGAGAGTTTGTTAATTTGTTTAAATTGCTTATAACTTACTAAGGTACGATAACTTACTGTGAGTATATTTATTCTTTGTTCTTATAGATTTTTTGGAAGTTTGCTACAAGCTCAGGGACCGTCAGTGAAGTTATCCACACTATCGTCAACCTTCGATACTTTTAAAAGTCTATTTTCGAACTTATGGCATGTATAGGCTAATATGTATTTTATTCAACCTTGGATATGTATAAATTTAGCCATACGAATATGGCTTAACTTCAAAGTTTGAATTTCGCTTTGTTGGATTATTGTTCAAGTTCATTTTTGGTTAAAATGCTATGTGCTTTGGATAAATAGTATTTATAATATGTGTTTGTGCATTGCAGTTGGTTAAAGAATTTTGGATGAGATATGAATGAATTGGCCACAATATATATGCATAGGTATTTTTGATTGGTTTGAATGTGATTTATATGAAAATAAAGTATATAAATGAATTTAGTAATTTGTCTAGTTAAGGTTTATAAATGATTTGGTGTTAAAGGATATTTTGTATTAACTGAAATTGATTGGAGCTATTCTATATATATATGATTTTGTAAAATTTGTGTATTGATATGTGTATATATATATATTTGAATGAGTATATATATCTATATGGGGATAAGTCATGAATATTAATGTAATGAATTGACTAAGTAAAGTCAAGTAGAATATGTTATTTAATCTTATCAATATGCTTTATATGTGGTTCGGTAAATGTGATTAAATTAGGTCATTATTTATTCTTTTGTATGTTTATGTTATAAGTAAAGTTTTGTATATTTACAACTAAGTATTATATGTTATTAAGGTTTGTTAGTATTGATAAGTGAAATGGACATTATGATACTTGATATTTATATGAAGTATAATGATGTGTTTTGTTTATGTGTGAATGGGAATGTATATAGTATTGCATATGGTATAATAAATTATGAAAATTATATGTGTTTTATGTGATGTATAAATGTTTAACTTAATATTAAATTAATACTGAATATGATATGATTTTTATCAAATGATTATAAGTAGTACATTTCGTGTAATCCATTTGTGTTTGGTTATAGTATGCGATTAAATTGTAATGAAGTCTATTTATCTGCATGTATTATGAGTTTAAATTAAAAGTATATTCAGCTATGTGTTAGTAGAGATTAAATTGACTATTGAAATTCAAGTATGTGTATGTGATCATTTTAATTTTTATATTTTTGACTGGTAATACCTCGTAACCCTAATTCGGCAATGGATATTGGTTAGGGGTGTTACATTTTATTTGGTATCAGAGCTACGATTTAGTTGGTTCTAGGACTAATGTAGTGTGTGTGAGCCTAGCTATACATGCCATATTATATACTGCGATAGTGTGATAACTTCTGACATTTGAAAATGTGCTTTCATATAGTAAATGGATCCCGAGAGAGCTGTAGCTGATGATGTCGAGAGCGTAGCGCCTACTCCCGCGCATGGGACAGTGCCAGTTGAATCTTGACCTATCTCGAGTAGCCATGAGGGGGAGGCTAAGCAAGCTTTCCATCAAATGATGAACGAATGGTTTACTCAGTATATTTGGACTAATCCGGTTGTACAACAACCTTCACCCCCGAATAATCCATCTCCGATACCTGTGGTACCTCCGATGATTGATCAAATGAGATTTAACAGGCCTCCTGTAGGTAAAATCAGAAAACACGGGGCCGAAGAGTTTAAAGCTAATGATGGTGATGATGCTGAGCGAGCTGAGTTATGATTTGATAATACTATTCGTGTGTTTGACGAGCTATCTTTGTACTCCGGATGAATTAAAGTGTATCATATCTTTATTACGAGACACCGCATATCACTGGTGGAATACACTAGTATCGGTGGTCCCAAAAGAGATAGTGACCTGGGAATTCTTTCAGACTGGGTTCCATAAGAAATACATCAGCTAGATATTTATCGACCAGAAACGCAAAGAATTTCTGGAATTGAAACAGGGTCATATGACTGTAACCGAGTACGAGCGGAAATTTGTGAGACTTAATCGATATGCTCATGAATGTGTTTCAACCGAAGCTATCATGTGTAAAAGATTCGAAGACGGTTTAAATGAAGACATTAAATTGCTGGTTGGTATACTTGAAATTATAGAGTTCGTGGTACTTGTTGAGCAAGCTTGCAAAGTAGAAGAGCTTGGGAAAGAGAAAATAAAAGCTGATTTTGAAGTCAGAGATTCCCGTAAAAGATCATCGAGTAAGACTTTTCACTCAGCATTGAAGAAGTTCAAAGATGATTTAGGGCGATCTAAAGCTACTTCAGACTTTTCTAGACGAGATCGAGGCCGACCTTCTGTGAGTTCACAAGCCACTTCGATTGCTAGTGTTGGCAATGATCGGCAGAACAGACTCGAGTGTAAGCATTGTGGTAAATGGCATTCTGGAAATTGTAGATTGCATGATCGGTCTTGTTTTAAATGTGGATCGATGGATCATTTTATCCGAGATTGTCCGATGTTAACCGAGCAAAACACTGTTCAGAACCCGAGATCGAGTAACATGACAGTGTGAGGCAGACCACCCAGACATTCGAATAATGTAGGTGGCAGTTAAAGAGGGACAAAAGATACAGCGGTTCGATCTGAAGCTCGTACACCTGCCAGAGCATATGCTATACGTGCTCGTGAGGATGCTTATTCCCCAGATGTTATTACCGGTACTTTCACTCTTTATGATTCTAGTGTTATTGCATTGATTAATCCTAGTTCGACTCATTCATATGTGTGTGAAACATTAGTATCCAGTAAGACTTTGCCTGTTGAGTCTACTGAGTTTGTGATTAGAGTATCAAACCCTCTGGGCCGGTGTGTTCTGGTTGATAAAGTGTGTAACAATTGCCCGTTGATGATTCGAGATTGATGTTTTCCAGCCGATTTGATGTTGTTACCTTTCGACGAGTTTGATATAATTTTGGATATAGATTGGTTGACTTTGCACGATACCGTTGTTAATTGCAAAAGAAAGACCATTGATTTGAGATGTCAGAACAACGAGATTATTCAGATTGAATCTAATGATCTGAATGGTTTACCCGCAGTAATATCATTGATGTTAGCTCGGAAGTATGTGAGAAAAGGTTATGAAGCTTACTTTGCTTATGTGCCTGATAGTAAAGTGATTGAAAAGAAAATTGAATCTGTACCAGTTGTGTGCGAGTATCCGGATGTGTTTCCTGAAGAATTACCGGGTTTGCCACCTATCCGAGAGGTAGAGTTTGGTATTGAGTTAGTACTGGGGACGACTCCAATTTCAATAGTTCCGTATCGGATGGCACCTACAGAATTAAAAGAGTTGAAAGCACATATGCAAGAGTTAATAGATAGAGGTTTTACACGACCGAGTTTCTCTCCCTAGGGTGCACCAGTACTATTTGTGAAAAAGAAAGACGGAACTATGAGAATGTGTATTGATTATCGCCAGCTAAATAATGTGACTATAAAGAATAAATACTCGTTTCCACGAATTGACGACTTGTTCAATCAGTTAAAAGGGGCTTCAGTGTTTTCGAAGATAGATTTGAGATTGGGTTATTATCAGTTGCAAGTCAGAGACTCCGATGTGCCAAAAACTGCTTCTCAAACGATGTACGAACATTATGAGTTTCTAGTTATGCCGTTCGAACTTACTAATGCATCTGCTATTTTTATGGATTTGATGAATTGAGTCTTCAGACAGTATTTAGATCGGTTTGTGGTTGTGTTCATTGATGATATACTGATCTACTCCTGTAACAAAACCGAACATGCCGAGCATTTGAGACTTGTGTTACAGACTTTGCGAGAAAAATAGTTGCATGCGAAGTTTAGTAAATGTGAGTTTTTGTTACACGAAGTTAGCTTTCTGGGACATGTTGTTTCAGCATCAGGTATTCAGGTTGATCCGAGCAAAATTTCAGCAATCCTTGACTAGAAACCTTCGAGAAACGTTTCTGAAGTTAGAATTTTTCTGGGACTTGCTGGTTACTATAAAAGGTTTGTGAAAGGTTTCTCTATGATTGCAACCCTGATGACGAAGCTGCTGCAGAAAGATGTTAAGTTTGAGTGGTCAGAAAAGTGCCAGAAAAGTTTTGATCAGTTGAAATCCCTTTTGACCGAAGCTCTAGTGTTAGTTCAGCCAGAATCGGGTAAAGAATTTGTTATCTATAGTGATGCATCTTTAAATGGTTTGGGCTGTGTTTTTATGCAGGAAGGCAAAGTCATAGCTTATGCCTCGAGACAGTTAAAATCGCATGAAAAGGATTATTCGACACACGATTTAGAATTGGCAGCTATTGTGTTTGCATTGAAGATATGGTGCCATTATCTATTCGGGGAGAAATGTCATGTTTATTCTGATCATAAAAGCCTGAAATATTTGATGACTCAAAAAGATTTGAATTTGAGACAACGCCGATGGTTAGAATTGTTAAAAGACTATGAACTTATGATTGACTATCACCGAGAAAAGGCTAATGTTGTTGCTGATGCTCTAAGTCGAAAATCCCTATTTGCTTTGTGTGCAATGAATGCACATTTGGTTATATCAGATGATGGTGTGATTATAGCCGAGTTAAAAGCAATACCGTCATTTATTCAGCAGATTTGCTAAGCTCAAAAGGTTGATAATGATTTGATAGCAAAACGAGCTCAAAATGATTCGAACATTGATTCAGAATTTCAAGTGGATGCTGAGGGATGTTTGCTGTTCAGAAATTGAATATGTGTTTCAATAAATACAGAGTTGATTTAGATGATTTTGAACGAAGCTCATAATAGTCGGCTATCTGTACACCCAGGTAGTACGAAGATGTATAATGATCTGAAACAACACTATTGGTGGCAAGGCATAAAACGAGTCATTTCTGACTTTGTATCAAAATGTTTAGTCTGTCAGCAAGTAAAAGCTGAACATCAGTTACCTTCTGGATTACTTCAGCCGATCATGATACCTGACTGGAAATAGGACAAACTTACGATGGATTTTGTATCCGATTTACCATTTTCACCTAGCAAGAAGGATGCAATCTGGGTTATTGTAGATAGATAGACTAAATCTGCTCACTTTGTTCCGGTTTGTACAGATTACTCACTTGATAAACTGGCTGAATTGTATGTTTCTCAGATTGGGAGGTTATATGGTGTGCCTATATCTATTGTTTCGTATAGAGATCTGAGGTTTACATCGCGATTTTGGAAGAAACTGCAAGATGCATTAGGTACTAAACTGCATTTTAGCACTGCTTTTTATCCCCAAACAGACGGTCAGTCCGAGCGAATTATTCAGATACTTGAGGATATGTTGAGATGTTGCATTCTCGAGTTTGAAGGTACGTCGAAACAATATTTGCCTCTGATTAAATTTGCGTACAATAATAGCTTTCAATCGAGTATCAAAATAGCACCTTATGAAGCTTTGTACGGTCGTAAATGTCGTACACCTTTGTACTGGACTGAGCTCAGTGAAAATAAGATACACGGGGTCGATTTGATCAAAGAAACTGAACAGAAAGTAAAAGTGATATGTAAAAGTTTGAGAGCAGCATCAGATCGTCAGAAATCATATGCAGACTTGAAACGTAAAGACATAGAGTTTCAGATCAGGGATAAATTATTTTTGAAAGTCTCATAGTGGAAGAAAATACTCAGATTTGGTTGTAAAGGCAAACTGAGTCTGAGATTTATTAGACCGTACGAGATTATAGAGAGGATTGGACCGATTACATATAGACTACTGTTGTCACCTGAGTTAGAAAAGATCCATAATGTATTTAATGTTTCGATGCTTCGACAATATAGATCCGACCCCTCTCATGCGATTAGTCCATCAGAGATTGAGATTCAATCAGATTTGACTTACGAGGAAAAATCGATACATATTCTGGCTCATTAAATTAAAGAGTTACGAAATAAGAAAATTTCGTTAGTTAAAGTACTGTAGCATAAACACAGAGTTGAGGAAGCAACGTGGGAGACAGAGGATACAATGAAAGAGCGTTATCCGAACCTATTCACCGGTAAGATTTTCGGGGACGAAAATCACTAAGGGGGAGAGTTGTAACAGTTCGATTTAGACCCTAATCGAAACAGTGATTTCGGGACCACGAATCCAAGTCAAAAAAATATTTAAATATTATTTTTCATGTTTATTATATGTGAATTATCATGTGTGAAAGTTTCATATGAAAATTTGATTGTTTGTTTGCTTAATTAAATAAAAGGGTTTAATCGCGTAAAATGAAAACTTAATAGTTTAAAGCATAAGGACTGTAGTGTTAGTGGCTTTTTAATATGGAGTACTTATGTTGTAATTAGGCTATTGGCTATGAGTGGACGATTAAAGGCATGTTTTATATGGTTTTATAATTAAATTTTTAAGGTTAAAAATGTAAAGTAATAAATGGTATATATTATAACATAAAAAAATAAAGCCATGCATTTGTTCATATTTGTGACTGAAACCTTAAAACAAGAAAAGAAAGGAAGAAGCTTAGGTATTCGGCAACTTTGAAGCTTGATTAAGGTATGGATTTTGCTTGGTTTTTGATAATTTTTACGTTTTTGAGATCGCTGCTTCGAGTACTACCCGACCCATGCTTGAATTTTTGATTTTGGTGAATATTTTGAGTTATGCCATTGATGAATATTTGTGTTTTATGATGTTTAATGATAAATTATGAAAGATATGTTTTGGATTAATATGTTTTGTATTGGAGTTTTTGATGATTTTGAATTATTAGGACTAAATTGCAAAAATAATAAATTGAAGGACTAAAATAAAAAATAAATGAAATATATGGATTAGTATGAGCATAAGGAAGATTCAGCCTAACTATGATGTGATGAGATTTTGTGTATTTTGTGTTTTATGCAATTGGGTAAAATGGTAATTTGCCCATTTTGTGTTGTTGGATTAAATTGAATGAAATTGTGTTTAAATGAAGTTAATTTGAAATTATATAGATCAATAGCAAAATAAATCGGACTTGGATCGGGGAAAAGCAAAAATAGTCGAATAGTCGATTTACATCGTTCGTCGATATCCGAGGTAAGTTTATAAGCAATAAACGTTATTGAATTTGAATGTGTATGATTTTTATATGTTGAATTTAATTGTATGAATTCTTATGGTTAGAGCCGAATGCATGAATGTTTATGAAATTTGGAATATTTTCGGTTCAATTGAGATATGAATTATAAATAAGATTAACTTTGTAACAGTGATATATCAGGCTTATTGCCTAGCAGGCTTTGATGCCGATGTATGATATCAGGCTTATTGCCTAGCAGGCTTTGATGCCGGTGTATGATATTAGGCTTATTGCCTAGCAGGCTCTGTGCCAGTGTTTTATACAAGGCTTTATGCCTAATGAATTTTATGTGAGTAATGGTAAAAACAATCAAAGTATTAAGTGAGCTAAAGCATTCAGGTATGTAAATATGGCTATTCTATTCGAAATGAAAGTTAGTTGATTGAAAGATATGTGATAGAAATATTTTGTGATGATATTGAAAATGTATGAAATTATGAGTAAGGTATTCGGTTTTTTTATGATAAGTATAAGTATGTGATTTAAAAGTTTGATTCATGTGATTGTCTATATATGAATGCATATGTATAATCGATTATCTATGATATTATGACTTTGAAATTGGAGAATATATTGATAATTTATATATATAGTATAATCGGCCATGGTATATTGATGGATAAATATATGTTTGATTCGGGTTATTTTATATATAGAGAGAGTTTGTTAATTTGCTTAAATTGCTTATAACTTACTAAGCTACGATAGCTTACTGTGAGTATATTTATTCTTTGTTCTTATAGATTTTTTTGAAGTTTGCTACAAGCTCAGGGACCGTCAGTGAAGTTATCCACACTATCGTCAACCTTCGGTACTTTTAAAAGTCTATTTTCGAACTTATGGCATGTATAGGCTAATATGTATTTTATTCAACCTTGGATATGTATAAATTTAGCCATGCGAATATGGCTTAAATTCAAAGTTTGAATTTAGCTTTGTTGGATTATGTTTCAAGTTCATTTTTGGTTAAAATGCTATGTGCTTTGGATAAATAGTATTTATAATATGTGTTTGTGCATTGCAATTGGTTAAAGAATTTTGGATGAGATATGAATGAATTGGCCACAATATATATGCATAGGTATTTTTGATTGGTTTGAATGTGATTTATATGAAAATAAAGTATATAAATGAATTTAGTAATTTGTCTAGTTAAGGTTTATAAATGATTTGGTGTTAAAGGATATCTTGTATTAACCGAAATTGGTTGGAGATATTATATATATATATATATATATATGATTTTGTAAAATTTGTGTATTGATAAGTATATATATATATGAATGAGTATATATATTTATATGTGCATAAGTCATGAATATTAATGTAATGAATTGACTAAGTAAAGTCAAGTAGAATATGTTATTTAATCTTATCAATATGCTTTATATGTGGTTCGGTAAATGTGATTAAATTAGGCCATTATTTATTCTCTTGTATGTTTATGTTATAAGTAAGGTTTTGTATATTTACAAATAAGTATTATATTTTATTAAGGTTTGTTAGTATTGATAAGTGAAATGGACATAATGACACTTGATATTTATATGAAGTATAATGATGTGTTTTGTTTATGTGTGAATGGGAATGTATATAGTGTTACATGTGGTATAATAAATGATGAAAATTATATGTGTTTTATGTGATGTATAAATGTTTAACTTAATATTAAATTAATACTGAATATGACATGATTTTTATCAAATGATTATAAGTAGTACATTTCGTGTAATCCATTTGTATATGGTTATAGTATGCGACTAAGTTGTAATGAAGTTTGTTTATCTGCATGTATTATGAGTTTAAATTAAAAGTATATTCAGCTATGTGGTAGTAGAGATTAAATTGACTATTGAAATTCAAGTATGTGTATGTGATTGTTTTAGTTTGTATTTTTTTACTAGTAATACCTCGTAACCCTAATTCGGCAATTGATATGGGTTAGGGGTGTTACGTAATCAATATTAAGTATTGCATCCACAATTTATTATAAACATAAGCTTTTACATTAATATTTATGTATATACACATCAACGTCCATATGAATTTTTTTAAGGTTTACGATTTTGGGGTTTATGGATTAGTGTTTAGGGTATATGTTTTTAGAATTTAAGGTTTAAGGTTTAAGTGTTTAGGTTTTTAAAATTTAGGGTTTAATGTTTAAGGTTTAGGGGATTAGAGAAAGCCATATGGCGTCGATTTTAACAGCTTGGTAACTTAAATGAAAACTTCTAAATAGTTTAGTTATCAATTTGTAACTTTTCGTAATTAAGTAACTAAAATGAAACTTTTTCATAGATAAGTGAATGGTGTTGTTTATATTTTTTATAAAGTCAGTTTCAAACATTAAAATAAAATCGTATTCAAAACAAAAATAAGAAAATAATATGAAAATTAAATCAGATCAAATCGAAATGAGTGTCGGTTACCCTACTCGAAAATCGCTGTTCAACTTTTTGCGGCGTTTGGACCAGAAACGCCGCTATTGCTCAGTTTGGACCAAAAACGCCGCAACTGCTTAGTTTTTAACGGTGTTTGTACCAAAAACGCCGCTATTGCACAGTTTTTAGTGGCGTTTGTACCAAAAGCGCCGCTATTACTCAGTTTTTAGCGGCGTTTGGACCAAAAACGCCGCTATTGCTCATTTTTTGTGTTTGCGGCGTTTTTTGTCCAAATGCCACTAAAAAAGCCATTAAAGCCCTATTTTCCTGTAGTGAAATTATTTCGCCTGATAGTGTATCTCTTAAGATTCCACGAGTTCTTTAGTTTCAACAACGAGTAGGAAAAAAGAAGAAGAGGAAAAACTCAACTAAGGCTAAAGCTTGTAACATTTATAGGGGAAGAAAATTAGGGGAAGAACGAGTACTGAAAATACTATTGTATGTGAAGAGAAATTGAAGGAGTAACGGGCAGTTAGACCTAATTATGGGTTGGCCACTCGCCCAAGTCCGAAGGTTTGCCCAAAAAATGGAAGGGTATTAACAAAAATATAGGCCCCAAAAAAGAGTTTGAACAAAAAATAAGCACCGTTTTCTAAACAGATTAAGTATTGGGTAGAATCTTTTGGCCCAGACCCCAATCAGCTATTTTGCTATCATGTAGCGATTATATTGCCACTATTTTGTTGTTATTGTTTAGATATTGTGTAACTCTTGTTTTATTGTTAATTTTGATATTATTTTAGAGACATTTGTTTACTAAGTTGCAACTATCTTAGTGTTATTTAAGTATTTCAACTTTTTTTAAATGTATTTTCAATTTGTTAAGAAACATTTATTTTAACATTTTTAGTGTATTTATATATTATATTTTTAAAATTATTTTTATATAAAAATAATCTAAAAAAATTAATACGGCGAACCAAATCATGCACAAATTTAACATTTTTAATCTAAATTGAGATTAGATAAAAAATTTATGTTCATACACAATATTAATGGAAATGGAGAAAAAATGAGAGGATTTAAAAATTATATTTTAAGAATATTTTATGGGGGTTGAATCTTAAATCGAGTTATCATAGATATTTTATAATTGTATTACACTTCATTAACCGACAAAGGTTACGATCATGCCTTATTTGGCCTTGTGTTTAGGTTTTCTACTCATCTTCTTTGTTTTGTTATACGATTGATTTTACTTTGATTTCTTTTTCTTTTTTTTTTTATCTCTTTTGTATGAAACTAACGATTTATTTGTTGAAAAATGAAATTATTTTCAGCATATTACACGTGTGCAAACGATTGGACAAAAACTGGTCAATGATAAATGTCGGAATCCGCACGTTTAAGACAATTGTGAAAAGTAGGAAGCATTTGACTAGGATTGTCTTGCAGATTATTTCAAATTCAACGAAATTGGCTGTAATCTTTTTGGGAATTTTGAACCCACTTTATAATACAAACATTTTTGTCTCATGAATCCGTACATACATTATTGTACTTACATGCTTTTAATCATCATATCATCACAAACCATTCTTTTAATATGAATTAATACGTAATTAAAAAGCACAATAAAATATAAACTTTTAAAATAGATATACGGTGTGAGTTATAATAATTGAATGTAAATGGTGGATGAAAAGTCAACATTCATGATATGCATGAAAAATGGAGAAAGACGTGAGCATAAACAAAAGACAACACCTACCTAAAACCTAATTTTGTGTTTCTTGGAAGAAATTGAAACACCCATAATCAAAAGGATAAATATATTGATTCAAGCTTTGTTAATTGCAAAAACATTCAATTCAATCCCCTTGATTCTGTAACAATAAAAAAAGAAACAATTAATTCACTCTTCCAATAACAAATCTCATACTTGATGAATGGGTAAGAAAATCCTTATCATTCTTCCCTTTGAAACGAAGCAACTTTGACCAAAATCCTTTCTTCTTCTTCCCCCCATTGTTAATAACTTCATCATCGTTTCTTGCAATAAAAGCAACCGATCTACTCTTCTTCAAGCCATTCGTATCAACGTTTACTGTGAAAGAAGAAGAACCCCATCGGTTTTCAACCGGAGAAAAAGATGACGACGAAGCGATTCTTAAGCTAGAATCTTTATATGAAGAAGATGAAGAACAAAGACGAGATAATCTTTCCCTTAAACATGATGGACAAACCCCTTGATTTTCTTGGTGATCTGGGTGCTTGTTGCATTTATAGCTTGATTTAGAGAACCCCATAATAATCTCTTCTTTTTTTTTTGGAGTTTTTCGACTGTTGATGTCTTTTGGTTTGGTTTGGGTGGATATATATATAGACAACTTAGGGGTGGGAAACAAATTTCCTGTCGGTTTCCCAGAAAGTTCGTTCTATAAAGAAAACAGGGTTGGATTTCAGGTGGGTGAGTTAGGATAACAAATGTTTGTTTTATCGCCGTTGGATCAGTGTGGAGATCGTGTACATTGAAATGTTTGCAGTAGGCCGTGACGTTAGCTTTTACAATCCCCACACGTGCATTGAGAAAAAAAAAATAGAAAAACTTAATATTAAAAAACAGCCATATGAAAAACACAGGTGTTGATGGTTACCGCTAGGCTAAACTAAAATTTTAAGCTTCTGCGTTAAGTTTTGGCCTGATTCGGGTTGAAAAATACGTATAGAATTTTGTTTAAATTTGATTCAAATAAAAATATTAAAATTAAGTTTAGTTCGTTTTATTAAATTTTTATTTTGACATACATTATTCATAAATCAGATATTCATGTGTAGGAGTCTAATTTAAAATTAAATTTGTAGGTTAAAATATGTTTCAAGTACATGTATTTTTGATATATTTAAAATTTATTCTTTCTATATTTATAGGAATTTAATTTTTTTATTTTCCAGACTTTAAAATTCATGTCCGATTGACAAATTTATTTTGCTAAATTCAAAAATGCGACACTTTGGAATAACAAAAATACTGCCTTGTAATGTAATAATAATAATAATAATTTACGTTGTAATAATCTTAAATTTAATAAAAAAATAATGTTGATAATTAAACTTCTATTTTTAAAGAATAAATTACTCGAAATAAAAATAAAAATATTAAACAACATGTCTTAAATATATAATAAAATATTAGTAACATAATATTAAAAAACACTTGAGAAAGTAAGAACATGTTACTAGTATAGAATATTTTTCTTTTAACTTTTCAACACAACAATTAGTTTTTTTATTGTATATTTGATGGAAATTCTTTTTCTTCCCCGCAAGAGGAAAAAATTAGGGTTTTGTTTATTTGTATTCATAGATGAGCGTAAGACGTTACGTAATATGTATACATAATTAAAAAAGTTTAACTTTCTCATAATCCATGTAATCTTTGTGTAATTAAACTTTACCCACTCTACTATTTTTATTTGGTATATAATTATAGGTGTTTTCATTTGTTTTACGATCTAAGCATAATCCTGTTCAAGTTGAGAGTGATATTTAGGTAAAACCTTCTCAACAATGATAACTCCAGAATACGAATTTGGTTCAAGGAAGAAGTCTACTTCCACTTCATCCAACCACTTACTAGTAGTCACTCTACTATTTTAATTTAATAATTAGAGTCCAATGGACAACACTATAATAAAAATAACTTTATTAAATTGAATCATGTATCGACTTTTACTCTACTTCTATCAAACAATTTTAAAGAATTTTACAACTCTAAATTTAGAATCGAAAACTTTATAATCCTAAACTCTACATTTTTATTTGCTAATGTAGCCATCTATGCTTGTAGTTTTGGCTACGAAACTATTTTTTATTTTAAAAATGTCACATATTCTAATTTAATAAAATTCCTTTGATTGATGTCATCAATTGGAATCTAATTATTAAATTAAAAGAGTAGAGAAACTAAATTCTCAATATTAAAAATAGATAGATAAAATTTCAAATGTGCAAAGGATAAAGGTACCAAAAGCATAATTGAACCAATTAAAAGTATATTGGGTGGTGGCTTCTACAACGAAGCTATTAATATGAGTTGTGAAGCGTTGCCATACATATTGTTTAGGGCTACTTTTGTTGGAAAAAAAAATCTAGTTTAAAAATTATTTTCTATCACAACCGAAAATTAAAAATTTGAAAATCGAGTTGACTTGTGATGTTTATAGCAATAATTATTTTTTATACGTATAAATAGATGTTCTTAACTTTCCACTAAACGACCTTCTTTGCTATTCTTGTATCATGAATCGTTTCGAGTGTGAGTTCTAATAATTACAAATCAAACACAGAACCAAAAATAATTTCTTATTTTCAGTATGAAAGTAATTCTCTCTCAATAAAGTAGAATTGTTATTCTTAGAAAATAAAATTTATAAGTAAAAAATAAATTTCTCACTATTTTCTGGTAGAATAACAATATCTCAAAGTTGTGAATTTTTAGCTCTACTAGTGCCATCTATTTATAGAGAAAGATAAAAGAATCTTGGTTAAATTAGTAGAAAATAAATAATACTTATTTGATAGAAAAGTTCGTCCCCTAGTTTAACTAGGAGAAGGGGGCGACACACCCTAGTTAAATATATTAGGGTTCTTGTCCCTCATATGTGTTATGAGGGGTTTTTGGTTATTTCCCATATTAGGTCAAATTATATGTGCTTCTTAAACTTTTAACTCAATACTTTATAATTTAATCCAACCCAATACATGCTTTTCAATTTCCCAAAATAAATATTATTCATAAATTTTAATTTAATTAGATAAAATAAATTTTCAATTAAATATTTTTCTCTACCCAATTCTAATTTCGTTAAAATTATAGCAACTTTATTGTAAAAGAATTTATGAGCAAATATATTTAATTTTCATATTCAACAAATTCATAATGGCCAATTAATTTAACTCTATTTTCGAACTTCAATTATTTGATTAAATAATAATTGGAAAAGTTTAAACTAATTATCAAGTCATTTCTATACTTAGCAAGAAAACACACATTCATTTCCGAATGTGACACAATTCTCTAACTTTATCATTTGATTCTATGTGCAATTTATTTCTGATTTCAATGAGCTAGCAGAGGCACTGATTGAACATATATAATTAGAGCTCAAATGATTTATAATTAAGTTCTAGCTTTTCGCCTATTAATTATAAACTAATTTAGTTACAAAGTCATTCTACTATAACATCGTGATTGAGCTGTCCCTAATTACATACCATTATGAAAGCTATTTGATCAGTGCTCATCCAATGATCTTGTCATAAGTGTGTTGCCCTCATAGGATATTCTTAATCTCTTTGGGATAAATTCATTCTCTTAATATGACCATATTTTATCTCATGGTAACCATTACATCAAAGTCAATTACTATCAAATAATAATTAAGGGTGGGTTTGGATGGGCGATTAGGTGCGGTGCGGTGCGTTTAGCTTACTTTTTATCTCACGCTACAGTATCGCTACAGTATCTAATCTCACCGCCACCGCTGTTATTACACTAACCTCAGGTAAACGCACCGCCCATCCAAACTCACCCTAAGTTGTTTATCATAAAGACAAACGACCTATGACCACGTTTATTTTTCATCTATCATGTAATGCCAGTGAGAAGATATCATTTACTTATTTTATGGGCTATGAATTCCACTGTTGTGAATAATATTACATACTATAGAATTAGTATACCCAACGCTCTAACTTTCGGTTCCTTATTTATTTGAATTCAAACTTTTACTTATATAAAAATATGAGTCACACATACATAGTCCATCATTCACTCAAAATTAAGATATATCACACTATGAACATTACAAGTGGATACATCCATGAACGGATTTAGAATCTATTCTACTTGGGTCTTGTTCGATGTACTATTAGTCACAATTATGTCTCTATCTTCTAAGAGTCATCCACTTTGATGCTCAAGACAAAACATCTCCCCAATTAGACTTGATGGACGACATATTAGCCTTTCAATGGGTTTGCTCATTTTCGATTACACTAAGGACATATTTAGGTTTATCTATTAATACAAGTTGTTTTTCCGTATTATGATCCAACCACATGATACTACTTAGTATTAGTTAAACGTTAGATAACCATTGAGCCAATATTTATTTTCATTTTGCTTTGCGTGCAAAAGCCATTGAAGACAATATACAAGGGTATTGATATAATTTATGTATATTTTTATTAAACCAATTTATTTCAAAAATACAAATGTATATAGATGAAAAAACCACAATTAGGACACAAGGTCCAACAAATACAACATTGCTTTTAGAAAGCATGATTTAAGATTTGAAGTGTTTAACATTATTGAAAAAAAAGTGTTGTAAAATGTTAAAAGTATCCATTATAAATATAGTTTTCTAAAGTAATTTAAATGATCCTTAAATTCATTCATATTATGATGCATGAAATATCAATTTTAAATATTTTAAAGCAATTAATATAAATTATTTATAAAATTTAATTAGAATATATAAAACATATTTTAAATATTAAAATCACTGTAATCATAATTCTTTATAAATTAATAAAAAAAATATAAATGATTCAGATGCAAAGTATTTTTCTTTCTCATGTTATTATTATTACCACGATGCCATGTTAATATTATTTTGGAGTTAATTAATATTCAATTTAGATTATAATATAAATATAAAAAATAGATGATAATTATAAAATACAATTTTAAATAATTTTAAAGAAATTAATATAAATTATTTGTAAGACTTAATTTGAATATAAAAATCACATTCATAATTTTCAATTAATATAAATGAGGGACAATTTGACACCCAAACCAGTTTTTGATAAGTTAGAACTTTTATGACTTGGAAAAACAGTTTGAATTAACGAATTAGTATTGCTTCTGTTGCTTTTGGATTAAAATGCTGGTTTGGCTTGAAAGATTTGATGCAGTGCTAAACAATGTCCAAAATTACTTCCCCAATAACGTTTATTATTATTATTATTATTATTATTATTATTATTATTATTTAAAATGGAATGGGTTTAATTTAAAATATCAAACCATCTCATTCGACCTGTCTTGCAAATTTTACGTGAAAAATTCTTATTGGAAAAATTATAGATAGAGAAGGAAAAATTCACTAATATTGAAAAATAATAATATAAGAGGTTTACGGCTATGCGCAGTTTTTAAGGGTTAAACAACCTGTCTAATAGAAGAAATATGGTTCTATACGAATTCAACTTGTGCGGTAAGGTCTCCGGCCCTTGGTCCTAAGCCCTCACATATCCCTAATTTTGTTCCTCTATTTTATTTCTTTAACAAGTGAGTTGTACCTCAAACTTTTCAGATCAGATCAAATGAGATTCGAGTCATACAACTCTGACACTTATTATTTACCCGAACAAGGTCCTCATTTCATACTTGATTGGACTAGTCAATAAAATAACTAACACAAACCACCTTAAAAATATCATGCGATAAAGGACCTATACATGCGTTCAATCCTTGTTTTGGGTCCTTCACCATATGATATTTGTACGAATTATTAAATAAACATTTAAAAATATTTTTTAATTGGAGTTGTTCTTCTTAACACAATTCCATAAATTCCTATTCAAATAATATTTTTTAAGTAAAATAGAAGAACAAAATGATTTGGGATGAGACATAAGGTGTCATTCATGTTTAGATTATGTGTCATTTACTTTCTCCATATAATTTCATGAATTCCTACTCGGATGAACTTTGCCAGTAAAGCAAAAGAACAAAATGATTTGGGATAAGACACTAGAGCTGATTGTAGAACTCATATTTTGCCCGGGCCTTAAAATAAATAAACTAAATTTTAAAAAAAAATAAAATAAAAATCAAAATGTCCATTAAAAGTCCATTTACAAACAAAGCTACCAACCTAATTACAACCCAAAAATTAAAACCTAAAAGAAGTCCAAAAGCTTAGAAACCCTAGCTCACAACCTATTTTTGAAAATTAGAAACTCTAGCCGCAAGCCTCAACCACCCACTTCCAACCACTACCAAGTGGCACATGCCTCCACCACCGTTTGCCTGCCATACAAGAAGAAGAAAAGATAACAAATATATATAATAAAGTTTGTAAATGGCTATAAAGGCCATACTAGAACCGATTGTAAGAGGGGGGATCGATGGTATTTTGAGGAAGAATCGATTGTATTTTGGGGAGAGAAGAGATTGTATTAGAGGGGGTTGTATTACAGAGACTTTTGGGAGAAATCAAAAGGAGAAAACAAGTTCAAAAGGTGTTTGTCCATATTTTTATTTTTTTTGATCTTCTTTCTATTCGTTCGTTTTATCTATTTTACAAATATTTTTAACAAAGAAAAAAACTTGTAAAAAATATAAAAAAAAGGGAAAGAGGGAGGGTCTTACCAGTGTTCAGTTTTCCAACATCGTGGACGACCGAAGAAGCCATCGCCGAGGATCGGTGGCCGGAAACCGAATGGATTCTTGAGTTCTAGGGTCATTTTAACCCTAAATCCGGGCTCTACTCGAGAAGAGAAGCGAAAAAGGGCCTCAGAAGATTTTTTTGGTCACCGTGGACGGCGCCGCCGCCGTCGGTGGCCGGTGACCGGCGTGACGGTTGATGGCTGGTCTGATGACCGGAGGAGGGGAAGGGTTGAGAGAGTTGAAAGCCTTCTCTCTATTTTGAAAAATGAATGTAGGGTGGTAAGGTGGTGTTTTAACTCTTTTTTGTTGTTGTTTTTTTCTTAAAAAAAAGGTTTTTTTATAATAAAAAAAGAGAAAATAAAGTATGGTTTTAATTAATAATAAAAACAAAATAATAGTATGGGGGAATGGTTTTAATTAATAATAAAACAAAATAGTATGGGGAGTAGTTTTAATTAATAATAAAACAAAGTAGCATGGGGGAGTGGAATCAACTTTTTTGCTTGAGACCATGCATGTTACCTTTAATTGGGTAATTTGCGCAATTTGTCTCCTCCTTTGTGCTAGCCTTCAATCGGGCCATATTTAAGTTTTATATTATTTTAAATTGGCCCTGCAGTCTGTGTGCTATTTCAATTTGCCCCCTTTGCGCGGTATTTTAAGATTTGGGGCATTTTTAATTTTAGATCTCGGACATTTATACGCAATTAATTTTAGCCCAAAATTCTGTTTCAATAATTTGTTTTACTTGTAAGTTATCTCTTGGATTTTGTTTCTTCTCTCAATTAAGTTTCAGTTATTCTTTTTAGAATAAACATGTTTCTACATATTATTTTGATTTCATACTTTTGTAATTATTATTTTTCTCTTTTCTTTTTTTTTCACGTGCATACCTGTTTATATGAAATACCTTTATATTATTATTACTACTATATGTATATATTTATAATATTACTAATAGTTTATTTTTTACATTATTATGTATATACCATGTAAATATTTTAATATTATATTATGTATACATTATATATATCTTTTAATATTGTATTTTTATTGTTTTGCATATGCCCTAATATTATATCGTTTATATATATTTTTTATTTCCCATATTATCTTACTTTATATATTTTTTAACTATATCATGTATATGCTACTACTATATATCTATTTATGTAGTATTATTAATAGTTGTTTCTAATAGTATGATTATTTCTAATATGTATATATTATGTATTTACCTTAAATATTATATATCGTATATTTCTAATACTATTATGTTATTGCTACTATTACACTATTATTATATTTTTACCCATTACTCTTTAAATACACTTATTTTACCTTTTACTCTTCACTCACTATATATATTGTTTACTTATCTATATATTCACATACATATATATAATTTCACACATCATTCCAAAATTTTTATTTGTATTATTACTATTAATATTATTATTATCTTCACTATACTATCATTCTTTAGTCTTACATAATGATTGTTTATTTATTACTAGTTTTTTTTAATCTCAAATATTTCCTAGCTTATTTGTTATTATCTTTTTATTCGTTTTATTCATTTATTTGTTACCTCGAAATAAGATATTTTGCAAATAAGGCAATGCTTGGTGTTTGAAAATTTCGAGAAAGCAGTGCCCTAACTTATTGGGTTGCCACTTTTCTCGTTGAATTCGAATAATTAAGTACCCTTCTAAGTTTTTAGAGGTTTTCTAAATGCAAGCCACTATCTTGGAATTTCAAAGCAATATGTCCTAAGTTATTGAATATAGCGTTTTGCTGTTTCGAGATAGGAATTTAAAAAAAGGGATAACTTAATGTCAATACTTTGACGCTAGTGAATCCCAATTTTCAAAGTTAAAATATTTTAAAGAGGACTACATCTTAATTTTTTTTTTCTTTCGACATTAAAGACATTTGATAATCAATTAGGTTCCAATTTTTGGGCGTTACGAGGGTGCTAATCCTTCCTCGTACGTTCTTTTATTTCGTGGACCAAAACTAATGATTTTAAAACAAAATGTTTTAAAGGTGATCCAATCACACCCAAAAAGATTGGTGGCGACTCCCATTTTCCAAAACTCGATCTGATAGTGGTTTCAACATTGATCATGGCGGGCCAGGCCATAACAGAATTTTAAACTTGTTTTTATGTTTGGGTTCAGTTTGGCCCAAAAAATAAGCTTAAATTTTTTTTCAAGTACAATTCGGATTATAGATGCTAAACTCGAGCCAACTCGGTTCTGGCTTGTATTAAACTTTTTTAAAATTATTTTATTATATAAAACAAATTTTAAAGATATAATATATCAAATACAAACATTAAAACATATATTAAAATAACAAATAAATTAAAAATTATATTAAAATAAATATTAAAACAACAAACAAATTGAAAAATAACTATATGTTGTTTTTTTATCAAAATTAAAACATCAAACAAATTAAAAACGATATTAAAACTAATGTGACCTTTCTCTCTCCATCTTTGGTAAGATAAGCAGCGTGAAACAATGGCTTAACTGCAGTTCCGGTCGTCCATAGCAGACTTCTTGTGGTAAAAATTGCTATATGCTGTTTTCTATCCATTCAGTCATCATATTTAAGTTTTTAGCCAACAATTTCAGCATAAAACCAATGCAGGTAGCTTATAAAATGGATGGGTTGGCTTTTCCAAAACACAAAGTAATGTCTACAACTGCATAAATAAAAACACAAGTATCAGCTGCAATGCAAAATAAATTTGGAACAAGAGTCAAAAAAATCTGATTTGGAGGAGTCGGGACTTGAGAGGAAAAGAAAAGAAAGGACAGCACGGTACTCTGGTCGAATCCGAGCTGAAAAAACTTACCTGAAGCTCGACATATTTATAAAATAATTTTTCTTTTTCAAACACATTTTTTAATCCTATATTTTTATTAATATTTTTTAATTTTTTAAGTGGGCCTTTAAACCTGATAAAATAACTCGACCCATAATCAAGTTTACATTAGACAAAAGGCAGCATACATGCTTTGCGGATAAGTAGGGGCCAAAAAAAATGCAAGGACACGATTTTAGGGACAGAAAAGCGCCACAAAGAAGCCCAACTCATATCATTATGTTTACCCCACCAAAACCGGCTAAGCGTGGAGTTAATATAGTCAAAGAAACATCGCGGAAAAGAGGCAAAGACCTATAAAATATGTGGGAATAACCTAAGCCATTGCCTTATCGAGAACATCCTTACCACCACGAGAAAGCTTTCCTTTCCATCTTTGTATCTTCTTCCAAATGTGCTCATTCATATAATTAAATGTGGTAGATTTTGATCTCTTAAACCAGAATGGCAATTTCATATACCCATGCGCAAATAAAGAGTAATGCAAATACATGGGAGATATTTGGGGATCTAGGATTTATTCGCACACCATGGAGTATATTTCTAAAAATTGTATCTACAATCAATGCTGATAGGTCTTCGACACTCAAAAATGAATAAATATGGTGGAATTGAATTTTCTTGTCCTAAATCTCTAACCCGAACGATTAAATGTAAAAGTTGATCATTTACATCAATATGTTAGGAGACCAAATAAAGATAATAATGGTATCATCCACTTAACCTATTGAGCATCATATAAATGTTGATGGAAAATTTTGAAGTTTTCTAATATTGAAATTTCGAAGTTTATAGAAGTATTATTTAAGTCATTGATTGAATTAGTGTCACAAGTCAACCATGTACCAACTCAGTTAAGAAAATTACAAAAATATTCTTTCGTATTTAAAATAATGGTGTCATCCACTCAACCTATTGAGCATCATATAAATGTTGATGGAAAATTTTGAAGTTGTCTAATATTGAAATTTCGAAGTTTATAAAAGTATTATTTAAGTCATTGATTGAATTAGTGTCACAAGTCAACCATGTACCAACTCAGTTAAGAAAATTACAAAAATATTCTTTCGTATTTAAAATAAGTTATATTATTCGAAGATACTTTAGTATTTTTATTTAAAAAATAAAAAAAATGCATAAGAAAGAATTTGAACCCACTCTAATTGTATTGGTAAAAAATTTTAATTTACCACTCAACCAAAACTTTGTTTTGATATTTTTATACATTTTAATTTTATTATGCACACTTTATTGCCTCCATTAATTATATATATATTAATAATGTTGTTGATTGAGATGATGCCACAAATTAACTCAACACTAACTTAGTATTAATGATACCACCATGATCAACAATTGTATTCATTTAATATTCTTAATATGATGTATTCAAACATTTAAATTTCATTTTACTTACAATTTAATCTTCTTCTTTTTTTTTAAAAAAAATTTTAAGACTGTACATATTTTATGTGTTATTATCATTAATTGGTTTCAAACTTTACTTTAAAAAACAAATCTATATTCTAAATATGTTATCTCCATGCATACACGTATAATAGAGTTTCTAATTTCCCTTTTTAACAATTTTTGTTAATTGTACTTATTTCTATTTGCATGGATTGAACATTGAGCAGAATGTGTTTTACCAAAAAAAAAAAAACACATTCTTATATTTACTTTAAATTTTGAACCAGCTTAATTTGTAATCAAATAAGATATTAATATTTTAAAAATAAATATTAATTATAAAGGTATATAAATATTAATTAGAATTTTTATCATATATGTATGTGACATGGGCCGCAGTTCAAAGCCCGTGATCAATGCACCAAATGTATCCAATTGAGGTCTATTGTTTAGATGGGAATTATTTGGTCCACAAGAACTGGCCCGATTCAGTAAGCTATTGGAGAAGCCTAGGTGGCCCAATAATGAAAATGTGGCAATATAGACTATTTCAATAAATATGGGAACTAATTGAGAGGAATCATATCTTGTGATTTGATTTGATTTTGTATATCTTGTAAATCCTATAATTTAACGAATAAGATTAACCTCGTCCGTCGATGTAACTTGATATTGACTGTCTGTTTTGAGGGAGCTCAACTATAAATAGAGAGCCTCCCCCCTCACTTGTAAATGACTTCAATCATCCATTGTTTCTTTATACTTTGTGAATAAGAGAATATTGAGAACATTTACTCAAACACCTTTTGTGCATTGCTTTATGTGACTTTTTGTTGTTCTTTTGTGACTTCTTTTGGCATAATTGCTTCCGCTAGACAAATTGGTGCCTTGGAGAAATTCTAAAAGAATCCTCACTTGTAATATTTAGGCTGACTTAGACGAGTTTGAAACAAACAGATCGTCTAAGGCTGCATGGATCGCGAGACGAAAGATCTAGCCCCGTGACATATGCATGTATTTAGAATACATGTTTACATTTAAAAATAACATATAATAAATAATGAAACATAATATTAGAAGTTAATAATAACACACGTTAAATAGATAAAAAATAAAAAATAAAAAATAATTTAAATTATGAATAAAAAATTTAAATAAATATTTAAATTAAAAGTATTAAATACATTTCAAATATTTTATAATAATCAACAAGAAAAGTCGACCACCAAATTGGACTGAGCTATTCAGATTTGGACATAGGACCATAATCTAGCCCAGGACATTGTAGGATCCACTTCAGCCTTTCATAAAAAGGTGAAGAAATATAGAAAGTAGCCAATTAGATATTCAGTAATCTCGAATTTTATTGTCAAAATTATTTATTATTTGCATTAAATCTAAATAATATCTTCTGATTTTGAATTAACTAATCATTTATCAAATATCTAAATCCCTTAATTTAAACATTCAAATCCGTATTTATTATTTAAAAAGTAAAAAAAATAATTATGATCTGAATTCAAAAAAGTAAAACAAATTTAAATAATAAATATTTCAACATCTTGAGTATTTAAATTCGAATATTATTTAAATTTGTTGGAATGAATTTTAACTTAATTGATATAATTATTGTCGTCAATGTAATAGGATATAGATTCGAGTTGAAACACATTATCCTCTTATTTATAGGTTAGAGGAGGGTTATAGATAATTTTAAGTATTATGTAAAAAAGAGTAGATATGATGCAAATTTATAATGAAATTAATTTAGAAAGTAATTAAATTTGAAAGAAAAAAACGCAAGTTGGCTGTTAAATTTAAAAAGGAAATGGGAAAAATAAAAGGTTAAAAGGAGAGTTAGGCTGGGGTTGGCTCGGCTTGGCTTGGTGGGGAAAGGAGTGGTAGTAATAAAAATGAACCCCAAATCCAAAACAAACAAAAGTGAAGGGTGGGGCACAAAATTTAAGGAGTAAGATGCTTTTATAGGGATCTGTGCACTGCCTTTTATTCATAGATTAATTAATAAATTAATCAGAATGGGAAAGCAAACAGTTTACGTGTGTGTGAGTATAACTTAAAAACAGAGGGGGTCCCACTCCCAGTGGCTGAGTCAAAAGGTCACTCACCCATTTCACAACTTACCCTTACTCCACATTTAATAGAGATATGAATATTAATTTTTGTATAATTTTATCTTAATTTAGTTGTCAAAAATTTATTAAATTAATATAATTTTATATTAATAATTATATTAATTTAATATAAAAATAAATGTACATATATAATCATTTTTAAATGTGTATAATTAAATCAAAGTAAAATTTCATATATACATATAAATCAAAATTCAAGTTTTATGTGTATAATTGTATGAAATTAAAATTTATATATTAAATTACATATTAAAATAAAATTCACATATAAATTTAATATTTATCTATTTTACAATGACATCATTGATTTTAAAATGGGGATTAGCAAAAATAATTATGACAGACAACACATTAATAAAAACCTACCGTTTAAGTTTATGTATTTACCATAACTAAGTAAAATTTTCAGTTATTATAAATCACGAAAATTGAGAGACAAACTTTACATTTTAGTAGAATGAGAATATGAAACTTAGAATTAAATCAAGAAGTTGATTGAGATGGTATTGGTCAATATAAAAGGATATGAGTTTGAGTATACTAAAATATATTATCTTTTTATTTAAAAATTAGGGATAGACTATAGATAATTTTATAGAAAATAAAATATATAATAAAAAACTATAATAAAATTAATGTTAAAATAAAAAAATAATTTAAATTAATTACACGAAAACTCCAAATTATAAAGCAAAAAACCCATTAGTTTCATATTTAAAACAGATTAATTGAAGAGTGTTTGGTTTATTAGTAAAATTAAGACATCGGGACCTTTGATATAATATGTTCTGCTTTTAATATAAATTTATTTATTTTGAATTAAACCCCATGTCAAAGATTTTACATTTTGAATCAAAATTGCATTTAATGTTTATACAATATTATCCCATCACAATATTAATTTTTAATTACAATATATATAAAAAATGAACCCTAAATATTTTACCAAAATGGAGATTTTATGAATGACTATCATCTAAGGATCTTTGAGTGAGTAAAAAAAATCAAGGTGACATGAAAAGTTTGTTTGGATGGAGAGAAAAAAAAAAAAAAAAACACCCGCCGAATTTCCGAGCCATAAGAAAGAGAAAAATAAAACAATTGGTTGGGTGGATCCAAAGGGCAGTTTATTTAATTAATAAAAATTAAATTTATGGGATTGTGATATTTTTTTTTGGTTTGATGTGACATAAGACGTGTGGCACATTGTGGAGGGTGGGGTCTACTTCCCACCAACCATGTGATAGCTTATTTCTCCCCTACCTCTCTCACGCGCCTCTCTTTGAGCTTTACTAATCAATCCTTTTTGCCTGAAATGAACCTCTCCTTATGTGTTTTCAATTTTCTTTTAATGAAATTGAATTTTTTAAATTTATAGGAGATTTAGCAGAGTTGGGGTGATCGAATTTATGAGGAAACTACATATTTTGTTATGATTTGTTTTGTTACATTTGTGGTCAGATAAATTAGATTGGAGTGCACGCGCTGTTCTAATGTGGTGGAGTTTAAAATATCGAGGCGGAAGAGGGGCTGTCAGGTGTTGCTATCAAAGGGGCCCAATTGTCCGGGCTCCTTGGGGGGTTAGGGGCCCACAACTTCATCATTTCGAGTCTTTTTAATACATTTATTAATTTTATAGAATTTTTTTTAGAAAATAGTATCTTTAGTTTTTATTTATTTATTTATAAATTTATATTAACTATAATTATTTGGATGAATTTCTAAGTGTATGGAGAATAATAATCGATTATTTAATATATAACTAAAGAATTCTTGCGACATTTATTTTATAATAAATTTCTATAAATCATGGTTTGGGATAATTATTCTTTAGGTATGTCTAATAACATCTCGGATTAAAAATAAAACATTTTTATATATTTTAATTTTAATATGTACATTTTATTATTTAAATTCATCGATTAAATATATATAATAATTAATTTGTAGATATGATAAAATCAACTTTGCTAAATGTTCGAGTAACACTCTTTGTCTGTCCCTGTCGTCGGGATCGAGTTATAGAATACTACAATACAAAATGGAACAATTATAAACAATTAACAATCAAAATTCAATAACTTTAACCATTTAATACAATTTAAAATTTTGTTCGAGTCTTATACAAGCTTACGTGAGTTCTAAAGTTGACCTGAGAACAAACAAGGATCAAATTGTAATATTTTCAAAAGATAAGGACATTTATGTAAAATAAGAGACACATGACCTTTTGTCTAGATCGTGTAGCATAAAAACGGCTATGTCCTCCAATAGTCACACGATTGTGTGGTTGGCCCGTGTAACATACTGGAGCTATGTGACCCTAAGTGTTCTTTTTTACCAAAAAATCACATGGTCGTGCCAGTAGCCCGTGTCTAACATGTAACACCCCTTACCCGTGTCCGACACCGGGACAGGATACGAGGCATTACTAACTTATTCATAAGCGCACAAACTTTCCCGAGTCTTAAAAATGCGAACAAATTAAAAACCTTTCAAAATTTCACCTTTACAACTCTAACGTGGGTCTACAAGGTCCAAAATATACTTAGAAACCAATTCAGGATCAATCCGGATCTCTTAAAGAGCTTTGGAAATTTTCACTAAAGACAGGGGCACACACCTTGTGGGAGGTGACACACTCGTGTGATCGGCTTGACATGGCAGTGTTGGTGACCTCTGTGGCTCACACGGCCTGGTGTCTATCGGGACACGCCCGTGTCCCTAGCCCGTGCGAAATTTAATTTTAAGTTCAAGGTGCAGTAGTTTTCACACGACTTGGCACATGCCCGTGTGCCTGGCCTGTGTCTTCCCACACGGCCTCGACACGCCCATGTCCTGGCCCGTGTCTAAAAACCGGGGCATTCTATTTTTGACGTCATCATAATTAAAAAGTCACACGGTCGAAGCACACGCTCGTGTGCCAGGCCATGTCCTCTACACGACTGAGACACACGGCTGTGTCTCTGCCCGTGTGATTATTACCATGCATACTGACTTGAGATTTTTATGTGCAGGGGACACACGGCCGGACCACACGCCCTTGGGGCTGGCCGTGTGTCACACATGGCCTAGACACACGCCCGTGTGTCTACCCGTGTGGACAATATAAGACTATTTTCCAAACCTCATTGCCACCCTTGTTCACCTATCTTCATGCTATAACCAACCAATACCAAAACAAGCAAAATTTCCATAATTAATTCGACTACAATAGACATTCATGCAGCCATGATGATGCATCTTCTATAAACTCAAAAAGGAATGTTAGCCATCATTCAAGGCTTAATACAAAGTGTGAGATTTACCCTAAGCCAATTCATTTGGTAAATGCTTAATACACAAAATGATAAAGTCTAGACCCTACACATGCCATAATTCAAAAATATAAATCCAACTATACTGAGTGTTTCGGATAATAGTGTGATCGATATCTCTGACGTCTGATGATCCTTAGGCTAAATAGGCGGCACTGTAAGAAAAATGAAAAGGAAGAGGGAGTAAGCATAGAAGCTTAGTAAGTTGCATATAAATGAATATACAACAACAATTTCATCAATGATCAACATATTCATGACCCGATGTAGGCATAGATGTAACTTACTCATTACCAACCATACAAGTCACATAATATAATATGTATATTGAGCTCATATCTCATACATAACAATTAGGTACCTGTACCATTCACAACACGGTTATACTTTCCTCATTAACTCAAAACATAACATCCACCGTTGAACTATTCGGAGTATCACCGGATATTCATTAAACCTCGAATATGGGTAAGGTGCCAATGCCATGTCCCAGACATGGTCTTACACTGACTATCATCTCGTAGCCGATGCATGTCCCAGACATACCTTACACTGGCTTACATCTCGAGGCCGATGCATGTCCCAGACATGTCTTACACTAGCACTCGTCTCAGTGCCGATGCCATGTCCCAGACATGGTCTTACACTAGCTTCCATAATGTGGCCGATGCATGTCCCAGACATGTCTTACACTAGCACACACAAGTGACCCAATTATTACGGCATGAATGTCTGGTCTACTTCCTAAGGTTCCAACGGAAATTCTATTATCTCAATTATCATTATCAATTAATTCATGCCATATCGATTCAATGACAATTCAAACACATATATCAACAACATAGTTGTATTATTTACATACAACTTACCTCGGATTACAAAATGCACACGACTAGTTGGTTTGCTTGGCTTTCCCCCGATCAAGGTTCAGATTTGACAACTTTTGATCTATAATAGTAAAATGCACTCATTTAGTCACTAATCACAATTAGGCAATCAAAAATTCACATATTTGGTAAAATGATCATTTTGCCCCTAGACATTGGCAAAATGACTATTTTGCTCCTAGGCTTGAAAATCAATTTTTATCGACTTTCTTCATATCTTAAGCCTAGCCGAACCTTTTTTACTCTTATAGCAACTTCAAAATCTCACTATTTCACATATTTATCCCCTAGTTCACAACTTATGCAAAATAGTCCCTTTTGGTGTTTTTATGCTAACACCTCTCACAAAAGTTGTTTAGGACTCTTCTCAGACTCATATTCTTCCATAAAATTTCAGAAAATAACATGAACATTCACATAGTGAAACCCTAGACTTATTACCATTTTGCAGAATAGTCCTCTCATTTGAAAGCCCATGACACAAGCATGCCAAAAATGTAAAATCATCAAGAAAAAGATCAAGATCACTTACATTATAAGAGGAATAAGTTGCTGCAAATTTTTAGTTTTCAAACCTCTATATTTGCTGATATTTTCGGTGGAGAGAAGAGATGGAGAAGAAGAAAAATGCTAGATAGGCCTTAGGCATTATTTTATCACCAAATCATGACATCACTTACCTAAACTTTGACTATTTGTTTAAAATTCATCTCATGGCCGGCCAAGCTACTCCCTAAGGGTCTATTTGCCCTTTAAAGACCCCCAATTTAAGTCCTCTAGCTAATTGACACATTTGGGCAGTAGTTTGCAACTTTTGCCTTTTATGTGATTTAGTCCTTTTTTGCAATTGAGCAAGCCATCGCTAAAATTAATTCACCAAAATTTCCATACACTAATATTAACATACTATGACCCCAAAATAATAATAAAATAATTTATTCAACTCTGAATTTGTGGTCCTGAGAGCACTATTCCGACTAGGTCCTAAGTCAGGCTGTTGCATAACACACGACCGTGTGGTGCAAAAATAATTCTTTTTGTATATGTTTCAACCCAACCTTACATGACATCAACTTTAAGCATATAACATGAATTAAACCTACTAAAAACAATCAATAATCATGTTAACACATATCATACATCACTCTTATAAACATTTAAACCAATATGCCATTCAATGAAACCTCACATAATCGATTCAAAGTTCTATTTCAATTCATGCCAAAATAGGTAAAACAATCTATAAGTACCCTTTTTCATTCAACACGTTTATATTCATCATACCATTTCCATGTCAAAATGCCATTCAACCCATCAAATATAACATGATCAAAGCATCAACCACACACTTTCATACATATAATTTACATTCATCCAAATATCAAATCTAATATAGAGACCAAAGCAGCAAGCCTAAAATAAAACATATATATACACAATGGCACCTATGTACATCCCATATATAACTGACCCAAAATGGACAAAAGTCTACTAAATCGTAGAATGGGTAGTATAAGCTCTGGTGTGATCTGATCGAACTGAACACAATTGACGATCTACATAGAAGAAAAATGAAACAACGATAAGCATTCTAATGCTTAGTAAGCTCGTACGGAAATAAACTTAACTTACCTAAGCATTAAATAATTAATCAATTAAAATTACAAAGGTACAAGCATGATATTTCCTTTGGCATCCTTATGCAAATTCGCACGACAAACCAATTGGTTAGTTCCATGTCAAAACATAAACATCGAATTCATTCTATACATTATTATACTATACCATTCCATCGTATACTTTTTAAACATACTAATCATAAACTTTACCTAGAATTCTCATTCAACCTTTCCAATCATTACCTTTCTATTTAATGTAACATTTTAGCCCGAAGAACAATAGTAAAATAACCTTGGATACACGAGACTTAAATTGCTCATATGAGTTGTGAAAGTAATTGCTTACACGAGTTGTGAATATAATTGCTCACAAGAGATATAAATTGGGACTTGAAACTTTACTCGATGCTTCTCACATGAGCTGTGGAGAATCTGCAACACATGCAAGACCTCAACCATCGATAAAGACATCTAAAATCGACATTTGATTCCTTTTAGACCCTATTGGCATGCCATTCCTAGCCTAATCGTTTGCTAAGTTCACGTGGGCCTTATCACTATATGAACAACATTTTAATCACTATAACATCATTCTATACATATCATCATATCATACAAACGTTTGATATGGACACAGTACTATTATCGTTTTCATACCAATTCAATCTCTGTAGCTGTATACATATTTTTCGTATTTCAAAAAGCAATCCAAATACATTTTAAACCATATGATATCATCAAATACACATCATCCAATTATATAAAAATTTCACATTCATTCAATACCACACATCTATTCATATTTATCATATATTTCATATTGTACGATTTAATCCATTTGATGCCAAAAACTTTATATATATAATATTTCTAACTAATAAAAAAATAATACAAACATATCAAGAATTAATAAAGTAAGTCCATACGAACTTACCTAACCAAAACAACAACAAACACGACCTTGAAGACTACTCTGCAATTTTTCCTTTTTTTGGATTTATCTACTGATTGTTTCAATTCTTGATCTATATAATAATTTTAATTCAATTTATCAATTTCAACAATTTAATAACATGATATGATATGCATGGACTTATTTTCTATAATTTTCACAAACCTCTGAAGTTATACATTTTATTCAATTTAGCCCCTAAAATCGAAACAACTATAACTTTCACATTTGAACTTTGTTTTTCAATTCATTTTCAATTTTATCCTTTTATAACCCTCTACAATCAATAATTACAGAAATTTCATAGAAAATTTAAAATAATTACATTTTAGTCTATATACTCAAAACTAACAAATTTCGCATTACAAATTAGTCTTATATCATATCTAAACTTACAATTATAACATTTAACAACAAAAGATTCAAAAACTCATCAATGGAAAACTTTTAAAACTTTAACAGTTTATAATTTAATACCTGAGTTAGCTAAATTAAGCTAAAATGATCTCAAAAACGAAAAAAATTCCAAGAAATGGGTTCCAAAAACCTTACCATGCAAGGCACAAAAGGTTGAACTTCAAGAAACAATGGCTTCCTTTGTCTTGGTTTCTCACAGTTGGAGAAGAAAGAAAGAAAATGTTAAGGTTTTATTATTTTAACATATAACATATATAATCATTTAGTTTTTAACTTAACATTATTTTAAAACACCATCATGCCACCGTCCACTATGAATTGAAGTGGGCTAATTGTCACTTTAGGCCCTAATTAATTATTATTTCATCATTTAACAAACAAAAAAATCTATAGTAAACAACTTTTATCACTTTTTACGATTTACTCATTACATCTTAATTAGTCACTAAATCGATAAAATTTCTTATCCAAAATACAATTAACTTATATATAACTCCATAAATATTTTATTCGGTTTACAGAAATGAAGTCCCAATACCTCATTTTCTAAAACTACTGACTTTGAGGTTTATACATTTATACCTTAACTGACTTTCCAATTAACAAAAGTGCTAAACCATAGTTTAATATATTACTAAATTATGTTAGTAAATATTAAATAATAATATTTATGAACTAGGACATAAAAAATGAGGTTTCGAAATCACATTTTCTGGTCCCACAGAAAATCGGGCTATTATAGTTCATTTTAACAACAGTTGGAATGAAATAAGCAGTATAAAAATAAGAGTAAAAATTTGACACAATCAATCTTTGTTAACACAGTTCAAACACAACGATCCTATGCTTGCAGAGCCTTACCCAATGATATTATTCAAAAATAGTCCGAATCAATTATTGGCTTAAACCTAATTTACCCATACACAAAGATGTAATTGCAACCCAATTCCGAGTCTAATTGACAAATCACTCACCAAAATACCTCACAATACAATCAATAAACCTTTTGACCACGCCCTAACGTGCGTGCGCTGGGGCTTAAAATCATGCAATTAAGATATGAAATTGAAATGCGGTATCTACAAACGAACATGTCAGCTTGTAATATAGTTGTGTTACAAAGGAATACCGAGAAGTGTTCTGAGGATTGTACCTAATAGATTGCAAGATTGGAGTAAATTCCATCATAAAGACGGATGACCCGTAGTCATGTTTACTTTTCATCAACCATGTAATGTCAATGAGAGGATATAATTTACCCATATTTTGGGCTATGGATTCCACTGTTGTGAATGACGCTACATACTACAGAAGTCGTACACCCAACGCACCAGCTTTCGATTCCTTATCTATTTGAACTTAAGCTTTTACTTACATCAAAGTGTATAAGTCATGCATACATAGTCCGCCATCCATTTAGGATTTAGGTATGCCACACTACGAATGCCATAACTAAATAAATCCATAAATAGATTCTGGGTCTATTCTACTTGGGTCTTATCCAATTTATAAATGGTATGTTATATTAGTAACTCACTAAGTTCATTTGAATTTACTTAGTCTTTGTTATGTTTTCTAGGTATGATAGTTTATATAAGGAGTTGAAGAGGGATCAAGCCAGAATTCGTTCAAGCTTAGGTGAACCTGTGTTCTTATCTGTAACATGCATATAATGGGGTGACCTAGAGGCCGAACCTCATGGTTTGAATTTTTGTGACTATTTATGAACATATTATATTGTATTCTATAATGATAAAATTTTCAAATATAGTAAAGCCATTATTGTTAATCTTTTCATAAGTTCGCATGTTAATAACTTAAACTAGGATCTAATTGTAACGTTTTAGTTTGGCGGATCAACCAGTCAAATATGATAAGATTGTTGTAGATAATATTCGACTTAAGTTAAGAATGATTATAGAATGCTTAGTTGGTTGTCTTATTCATGTTAGCTAGAAAATTTAATTGTAAATTGTTCAAGTTAGTCATGTAAGTACGACGTGACATCTTGTAACTAAACCTGTCGTTTGGGTCGAGGGTGTTACTATAACACCCATCATCTGTCTCCATCTCTAGACTAAGGTTATGGGATGCTAAAGTAAATAACATAATAGGAGCAAGTAGTTTTAATTAAAAAATCATTAAAAAATTCATTAATCATCAAACATTTAGTTAAAACATGTTATACATGCAAGATCGGGCTTAAATCGAGCTTAGGAAAGCTCTAAAAACAATTCAGAACTAAGCAATGATTAGTTTGAAACTTTACAGAAAAGTAAGGCAAAACTGCAAAACAAAGGGTTACACGGTCGTGTGGCCAAGTTGTGTGACAGGCTGAGGCTGTGTGGAGCTGAACCACATAGTCGTGCAGTCCAACCATGTACAAGGCTAATGCTGTGTAATGCAGTGTCATACAACCATGTCTCCAGTCCATGTAACAAACTATGGTCATGTGAGAGACTGAGACCGTGTCAAGAGTCCTCGATTTAAATTACCAATAGTACATAGATGTGTCAACCAACTGTGTGTGACACATGATCGTGTGACATAAAAAATTGGCCATTTTGTAAAAGATACAATCCAAACCCTTAAGCATTACCTAACACATGTTTATGCACAACCTAATCTTGCCTAAAACACTTCAAGAATCCAGTCCAGATCATGAAACAACACAACCTGAAGTGCCTAACCGATATGCCATTTTGGCACCATCAGAAACAAATCATAAATAATTACCAAGAAATTCAACAATTATGTTACCAACATGATTCATTCAAACATTGTACTTCAAAATGAATTAGTACATTATTGCCATGATAAACATACTAAAACTTACCTTTTTAACAAACATAAGACATGCCATTCACTTATCAATGTTAACTATATAAGTCTCAAGCCAACAACTAACCTTATATCATACATCTAATAATTAACCATTCATCAAACTTTACCAATTCATAATCTACCATGATTTCAAGGGTAAACACACATCAACTACACATGCTTATACCATTCATTCCATCAAACATGCCAAATAATCTTTATAAACAACTTTACATAATAACCAAGTCCAAACTTTACAACTTTCAGAACTTAACTTCAAAACTCATGATATAAAAACACAACATATATTCATGTTACAAAACCAAAATAAAATGAGTCAAAATCTACCAACACTGAAGCTTGATAGTGTGAGCCTTGAAGTTGATCCGACTGCCTAATTCCGCAAAACGTCAACTACAGGAAACAGGAAATGAAACAGAGTAAGCTTATAATAGCTTAGTAAGTTCATAGTTAAAACATAAACAAACTTACCTTAATCAAGTAATTGAAATCTAAACAATTAAAGATAAAGATAACAACCTGACATTCAATTTACAAGAAAACAGGTGAGATTTGCACAAGTTCAATGCACAAGATAATCCATATTTATCAAGAATCTCATATAGATCATTCATCTGTATTCACATATATCAACAAGTCATTTGCTAATTAATCACAAGTTTAACTAGCCCGATGAACTATAGCAAATTAATTCAAATACTTGGGCAACTACACCGCACCAGGGAGTACCATAATGCAAACATAGGCACCAGAGTGCAAAAAGGGGCACCAAAGTGAAAAGTATAAGCATCAAAGTTCAAACCTGCACAAGTGCGCATTCTAACCTTATTTACATGCCAACTGTATCATAATCGTATACTACATTTAAACGGTTATTAGGATTCGTAACATTTATAAATTAGGGACACTTCCATGATATTAGTACACGTGCTGGAAACAACTTATGTTCATTTTGAAATCATACAAATCATGTTTCACAAATATTCAACAGTTTTCAAATAAGTCTTTCCTCACATTGTACTTAATTTATAGCATTTCAAATCCCAACCAATGAATTTGAACAATATATATATATATACATTGTCGTAACCATTTTTTTGAAAAAAACGAATATCGACTTGGAGAGAAAAAAAACGAAAAACAGGAGTCGCCACCAATCTTTTTAGGTGTGATCGGATCACCTTAAGTTAATCATTTTAATAAAAGTTAAGATTTACTAAAACGATAATTTTTGGTCTACGAAAATCAAAAAATGAGTTCGGGAGTCGGTTACGTACGAGGAAGGATTAGCACCCTCGATACACCCAAAATTGGTACCTAGTTGATTAATTAGTGTCTTAGTGTCGAAAATTTAAAAACTTGAAAGAATTTAAAATACGATCCCTCTTTGTAAAGAAAATGCTCAAATGTTAAGGACCTTCTCGTCTCACAATATAAAATGTCACATCCAGTAAGTTAGGACACGGCATCTTGAATTTTCGAGAGCGAGCTTGCCTTTTATATAAAAACTCGTGTATTTCAAAAGGTTATTCAGTTAGTTAAGGTGAACGAGGAAAATCGAAACCCAGTAAGTTAGGGCACGTTTCCTCGAATTCCCGAACACCGAATATATTGCCTTTACTTGCAAAAATCTTATTTCGAGGTAACAAAATGCCATACCCAGTAAGTTAGGGCACAACACCTCGTATCTCCGAGAATAAGCATTTTTCAAAACTCATGTCGCGATTTAAAAGAGTATTCCGTTATTTAGGTTAAAGGAGAAAAATCGAAACCCAGTAAGTTAAGGCACGATTGTCTCGAATTACCAAATACGGAATGTTACTTTTATGAAAGAATTATTATTGGGTTGAATGATACAACGCGAATTCGTAAAGACGAAAAGACATAAATCATGATGTTTACAAGCCTAATGATAAATGAGTAGTAAAAATGACAAAAATGAAAGAAGCAAACAAGCTATGAAACTTAAAAGGAGAATAATAGGTAAAAATAATAAAAAAACGATAAAAATAAACAAGAATAATAAGAATAAGTAAAAAGAGGAAATTTAATAGTAAACCGGTAAATAAATAAGTGATATATAAAATAGTAAAGAAAAATAATAATAATGTTGCTAAAAGGTAAAAATATGATAATAAGGAAGATAATAAAAATAATGAGCTAATAATATGATAGTAGTGATAATAACAATAATAGTAAAAATAAAATATTATAATAAATAAAATAATAATAATAGCAATAAAAAATCATAATAGTGATATTAAATAAAGTAATAGTAACAGAAATGGTGCTAATATTGATAGTAACAAAATAAAGAAAATAAAAAATTGTAATGATAATAATGACGTGAATAATAAGAAAAGTAAAAAATGATAAGTAACAATAGTGAGAACAATAAGTATAATAATAAATATAATGATATATAAAAAAATACCATATATAAAAAGTATATATATATACATGTATAAAATATAATAGGGTAAAAATAGATATAATAATAATATGTACATAAAAGCATATATATATTTATATTATGATATTAAAAGACGTATATGTATATTAGGAATAATAATAATAATAATAATACTATATAGATATGGTAATGTATAATACAATTATTAAAAATATATACGTAACGTATAGAAGAACACAATATTAAAAAAATATATATATGATACACATATTAAATGATAATAATGTTAGAAAACAATTATTAAAGATATTACCTAAAAATACATACGTATGTTAAAAATAAAATAAATATATGGTGATATTAACAGTATGTGCAGAATATATATTTGGATATTATACGTAATATATAAAAGAATATATATATATGGTATTAAAAGAAGAAATATACATAATATATATGTACAAATGTATAAAAATATAGACATAGTATAGTATTAACACATATATACATAACATGGAGCATAACACATATATATTAAAAGAATACCTAGGTGATATACAAATATATTAATAAGAATTATAGTATTAAAACTATTAATAATATTTTTATAATATATATTTATAAGTATTAAATAAAAACGATAATAGTGAGCCATTAATAAAGATACAACCATAATAAAATACAATAGATAATATTACAATTAAATTAGCATAATGAGGAAAAATAAAAGAGAGGACGAAATCGAATCGAAAAATGGAATCTTGAGGCTAATTTAAAATAAATGAAGGAAAAGGGGATTAATTTGGACACGCGAGCAAACAGGAGGGACCAAAGGGGAAAATATCCTCTCCCCCTAAAACACAACGTTTTATACAGGACTGAAATGAAATAGAAGTAAAGTTATAGGGGTAAAATTAGAGAAAAAGGAAATAGCGCGAGACCCTATTGAACTAAGCCTCAAAAGCGGAAGGACTGAGGGCGCAAATAACCCCTCAGTCCAAAAACACGAGGACCCTGGGCATAGGCGGGTCGGGCGCTCGGGTCTTTGTCGAAACGACGCCGTTTTGGCGCCTGAAATCAAGGCCCAAAACGACGTCGTATGGTCCCTTTATAAATACCAAAATCTTAGCAAAAAAATCATTTTTCCAGTCTCTTTAAAAAAAATCTCTTCTCTCCTTCTGGGCTAAACCCAGAAACCGGCCAAGGAGGCCATCGACGGCCGACCGTCACGCCACCGTGGCTCCGCCGCTTCGGCCACCGTACACGGTGGCCGAAAATCGCCTTTGGGGTAATTTTTTCTCTTTTTTTTTTTATTTTTTATGTTTTTTATTTATATGTATAAATGAGGGAATGGGTTTAAGAACAAAACGAAAATGAAATTAAATCACCTTGGATTCGCTACTTTCGTTCTCCGATCTCTGATATTGGGCTCTTTTCCTGCTTTTGATATTGCTAGAGTCTATATTCTGTTTTTGTATATTTGAAATCTAATATTGTTTTTATTTCACCCATCCCCTTACAATGGTTTTGCTTGGCTTTTTATAGCCATTTCATTTCCTTTTTTATTTTAATATCTGTCTATTCTTCCATTGTTGCTGCAGACAAACGGTGGTGGAGCAGAGGCGGTAGTGGATGGAGCCAAAAGACCCTAGGTGCGGCGCACCTAGGGTTTGAAATTTTTGTTATTTTGCTTTAAAGGTTTGGGCCACATTATTTTGGATTGTAATGGGTTTTGGGTAGGTTTGAGTTGGGTTTTAGGCTTAGTGGGTTTAAAATTGGGCTTGTACATACATGTTCACAATTCAGTAGCAAAATATATATATACACATTTATTACCTATGAAATTACCTATTATATTTGGCTATCGAGTTGATTCATAGGGGTTATTCAACAATTTTTCCTTTTGCTCGATTTTCCTCCATACGGCTCAATCCTTAATCTATATAATAGTTAAATTCAATTTATCAATTCCAATTGCATTATTATACTCATTTTCATGTATATGACCTATTGATTTCATTTTACAAAGTTTCCATGAATTTTTTTACTTTATTCAATTTAGTCTCTAAAATTGAAACTATTATATCTTTCACATTTAAACCGTAAACTTAAAATCATTTATATATTCATACCTAATAAGTCTTAAAATACCAAAATTTAAAGAAATTTCATGCTAAAATTAACATATTTTCATATTAGTCCCAAAGCTCAAAACTAATACTATTTAACTTCAAGAACATCTAACACTCATTAATGGAAAGTTTAAAAACCTTTAAAATTTTTACGAATTAGTCCCTGGGCTAACTAGATTGAGCTACAATAATCTTAAAAACATAAAATAAGCTACAATGTTCTTAATGATTTCGTACGCATCCTCTTACATTCTGTTCATAAAAGCTCCTCCTGTCGCTCTGTCCAGTCTTGATCTTGCATTTGCATCTAATTTGTTATAAATTACCTGCAATCGCATCCACTCAGGAAATCCGTGGTATGGGCATCTCTAAATAAATGTTTTGAAATGTTCCCAAGCCTCATGGAAATTTTCCCTTTCCATCTGTCTAGAAACAACAATCTCTCTTATTAAATAAACCGCTTTTATAACAGGTAAAAACTTCTGTAAGAACTTTCCAGCAAGTTCATCCCATGTCGTGATAGATCTTGGTATCTGTGAGTCTAACCAAGAAAAGATGTTATCCTTCAAAGAAAAGTGGAACAAACAAAGATGAATAGCATCGCCAGTGACCTCGTTATACTTAAAAGTATCACAAAGTTGAAGAAACCATTTCTAATGTTGATTCAAATCCTCTGTCATCATGCTCCTGAATTATAGATTATTCTGGACCATCTAAATCATTTTCGACTTAATCTCGAAGTTATTTGCTATAATAGCCGACCTTGTTATGCTTTCTTGAACCATGTCTACACTTGGTAATGCATAATCCCTTAAGGTTCTTTCGTTATGAGCCATGTGCAAGTTCACGGGTAACTGTGGTGATGCTGGTGGATTCCTTAAACCGTTATTGTCAGCTTCGCCAAATAGTGGATTTTTATGTGGTACGTTATCGACAGCAGGTGGTGGTTGATCTTGCATCTGTTGTTGTTGCTATTGTTGCTGTCGGCAATTTCTCCTAATTATTCTTTCTGGATCTGTGACTGCTACTATGGGTGTGCCCCTACTACGAGTCATACACTAAAGCCAAAAAGAGAAAATTAGTAAAATAAAAAAAAAATCATATCTATTACTATAAATTTCTTAATTATTCTTTTTGAGTGTAAAAAATTAAAATCAAACTAGTGACGTTGCCTCCCCTACAATGACGCCAACAATTTGACCGCATCTAGGCGTACTAACGTCCAGAGTACGAATACTGTAGTAAAAAAATATTAATAAGGTGGTATCCGCAAGTATACTGGTCCAGTTGTAATATAGTTACAACAGAGTATGTGAGTACTCTAAGTATCGTACCCAAGGAAGGCTAGTGCTAGATCAATTTTAACCTAAACACTAAAAGATCTAATTAGTACTTTAGTTTAGTTATAGTACAAAGGTAAAATATAAAGAGTTTCTAGGGTTTTTATAAAAATAAAATAAAATAAAGAACTAAAATTTGAGATATTGAAGAATAGAAATAATCAAATATGATAATGGGTGATTAGCTCGCTTCAGTAATCCCCATAAACTATCGCTTTAGGCTCCTCGTCAATCAACTAGTCGCTATCTCAGCAGGATCTTCCGATCTTCTACTCAAATAATGGGTTGTTAAGAACTACTTCTCTTCCGACTTCATAGTCCAATCTGGTTTGGGGTGAAGGTGTTCACGGATAGGCCATACCGATTTTGGCTTAATTCTCACCTTGATGACTTCTCAGAGTTGCCAGGTCTAGGATGTGTTTTACATTCTTCCTTTCCTAAGCAATTGATCTGTTGGGTATCCCTACAAAATAGTTAACAAATCATACTTCCACCCGTTAATCCCTCATAGAGGGATTAGTTCCTCATGGTCTCCATAAATAATATAGAATCGATATAAAAAGAAAACATGCTAAATAAATTAACAATATATAGTTACGAAAGAGCCTGGTTGTATTAAGTTTGATCACGAATTCACAAGGTTTGATTGTCTCCACAATACAGATCTCTCAAAATATAACAAGAATGAATGAAAATAAATCCAACTTAAGAGAAAACTAAATTGAAATTAAAAGACTAATTCTAGGCTAAATGAATGATGTCTATAACATGTGACAAATGAGCTTATTTATAGATTTTAGGTATCTGTCGCCCTTAACCTTAGGTTAGCAGATGTTTTCAAGCTTTAAGTTTGATTGTACGGATCAAAACGCCACTGTCTCATGTTTAATTCCCGTCTAGAATTGATGTCACGACACATCAAGACCTGTGTCGCAACATAATAGCCAGTGTACTCCTCTTGAGCTATCTTTATGGGTATGTTGCGAGACTTTTGGGCTGTGTCGTGACATCGAAGGCAGTCTCATGGTTTCTCCATTCTGCTCCCTATGTTGCAACATTGAGCATTTCATGTTGCGACATAATGACCAGTATCAGTTTAATACGCCTTCTAATGGCCTCTTGCACACTTATAAAGTTCATTAGCTCACCCTTGGCCTTATTCGGGCCTCTAAAGTCAATAAAAGAGTCAATTTGTAATTTTATTAACTTAGCGAAACTTACAAAAACATAATTAAAACCTACCCAAAATGCTTGCTTTCAAGCTTTCAAAGTGAAAAAATTAGTTTAATCTGCTACACCGAATTATGACAGATTATTATGGTATAACTAAATCATGTATTCAGGGGAAGAACGATAGGAGAGAAGAAGTGATATCTGACTTAGTAACTATTGAAAACTTTATTCTAGAAAACACCATTGTTTAAGAGGAACCTACTATTTAGGGGGAGACTATTGTTCCAGAAAACACCATTGTTCAAAGAGAACCTACTGCTCAGGGGGAGACTACTATTTAAAAGAAGATTGTTGGGCATTTGGGCAAACCAAATTTAAAGAAGTATTCAAGAAAGTTTAGAACAGAAGAAGCCATAATGCAACCTATTATGTGCAAAAAATCTTCCTCTTTTGGTGACTTACCCCCTAATGATTTAGATAAACCAATTATCCAAAGAAAATGTGTTAGATCTTATACTAGACATCCTATGTCCAACTTTATCTATTATGACTCATTGTCTTGTCTCTATAAAGCCTTTGCTTTGTCTTTTTCCTCTGTATCTATTTCATAGGATTGGCGTGAAGCATTTGAAGATCTCAAGTGGAAAGAAGCCATGGTTGAATAAATGAAGGCACTAATAGAGAATGAGACTTGAGAGCTACTAACTCCTCCAGTAGACAAGAATTTAGTGGGATACAGATGGGTGCTTACTCTGAAATGCAAGTCTGATGGTTTGACTGAAAGGTACAAAGCCAGATTGGTTACTAAAGGCTTCACTAAAACTTATAAAGTAAACTATCAAGAGACGCTTGTCCCTATTTCCAAAAAGAACACTATCAGAATTTTGTTATATTGTGCAGCCAACCTTGTCTAGAACTTACAACAATTTGATGTGAAGAATGCATTCCTACATGGAGACTTAGAAGAGAAAATATATATGGAGATTTCTCTTGGATTTGATAATGCAAAAACGTAAGGGAAAATATACAGATTGAAGAAAGCTTTGTATGGATTAAAACAATCTCCTAGAGCATGGTTTGATAGATTTTGCAAAGCTATAATCACTTTTGGTTATAAACAAAGCAATGATGATCATACCCTTTTTATGAAACATCACAAGGGTAAGATCGCTCTTCTTATTATATATGTTGGTGGCATAGTGATGACAGGAGATGATGAGGAAGAAATAGCTTAACTGAAACAATGTTTGGCTTAAGAATTTGAAATAAAAAATCTAGAGAAGTTACAATATTTCTTGGGAATTGAAGTTACCAGATCAAAGAAATGAATCTCCATATCTCAAAAAAAAAACATCCTAGACCTCTTGACTGAGACAGGTATGATGGGATGCAAACCCGCAGAATCACCTATAGAAAGCAATCATAAGTTGCAAGCTGGAGTAAAAGAGCCAGTGGATAAAGAAATATATCTAAGATTGGTTGGTAGACTAATTTATCTTTCACACACTAGACCTGACATAGTATATGTAGTCAGTTTGGTAAGTCAGTTTATGCATGATCCACGAGAGTCTCATATGTAGGCTATCTTTCGCATTCTACGCTACCTAAAGTCTGCCCCAGGAGAATATCTCCTCTTTTCTAAACATGGTCATCTCAAGATAGAAGCTTTTATAGATGCAAATTAGGCTAGACCTCTGGATGATAGAAGGTATACATTTGCATATTGCACACTTGTGGGAGAAAACTTAGTCACTTGAAGAAGCAATAAGCAAAGTATGGTTGCTTAATACAGAGCCATGGCTCAAGACATTTGCGAGCTACTGTGGTTATTAAAAGTTATAGAGGAATCAAAGTTGTCAAATAAAGGAAAATAATCTTTATATTGCAACAAGAAGGCTGCAATCGGTAGAGCCCAAAACCCAGTACAACATGATCGAATAAAGTATATAGAAATTGATTGACACTTCATCAAATAAAAGTTGACTGTTGGCATCTTGGGCTTAAGTCATATAGCTTCTGACAAGTAATTAGCTGATATGTTCACTAAAGGACTTAACAACAAAAGCTAACATAATTTGGAGTGTAAATTGGGCATATGAGACATCTACGCACTAACTTGAGGGGGAGTGTTGACAGCTTATCTCAGCTAATCTCTTTACTAATTTTTAGGGATTAGATTAACTTAAAGTTAGGATTATTGATTTAATGTATTGATTATGTTTCCTTAGTTAGGTCTACACTTTTAGTATAAATAACCATGTAAATTTTTCTGTTGGTATATACAAGAGAAAATTATTCATATTATCAACAAAATGAAACCAACCGTTTCCTTAGTCGGGGACATAATAATTAACTATGGATGATTCTCCTAAGGTTGGTAATAACGAGGGAAGGGTTATAAATAGCTGAGAGATGGCTCCTAGGGATGATTTTATTCTCGACATAGTCTCATTTTCTTTTCTTCACCTTCTTCGGTTGCTTTGAAGAAGGAATAACCATTAAAGGTTCTGCATGAGGCAAACCTCATGAGGATGGAGATGGAAAAGTAGGGAAACCAATAATCTGGTAAGATTCTTAGCCTCTCTGTGTATGTAAGTATAGTTAAATGAAGTTATGGACTTCAAAACCATTTTGAAGGTTCTACATGTGTGGGATTAAGCTGAGAATACTCAATTGAACCTATGTTTTTTTGTTGAAATGCTTAGTTTCCAAGAGAATGTGAGCTCTGGCATTCGAGGAAGCTAAGCCATGGAAACGATGAAGCTTCAAGATTTCTGAGGTTGATCGAGGACTTGGAGGAAGGACCAAGCCAGATAGAGTGGAGAACGAGATTGCTGTTGGATCAAGTTATGCACATAGGAAGATGATATTATTTAAGGCTTCACCTCAAGATCAATAACAACAAAGTTAGATAGCATACCTAGAATTTTAAGAATTTCTATTAAACAAATAATCTAGTGATAAATTGGAACTGTAAGGATCTAAACATTTAGTGGCTTAAGGCCCTGGGTTGTAATAATTACTATTGATTTTATTTTAGTCTGATTCATAATAGTTTAGCTGACGAAATTTTAGGTTAAGTTAATCCGGTCCATTTCTAAGCTCCATACCTAGATCTGTCGGTAGGGTCAGGTGTGGGTGTTACAATTTGAGTGGTATCAGAGCATATGTTCAGCCAATCCTTTGACCTAGAAAATTGGAAAGAAGTACCCCTATTTACATGGCGATCGAATTAGATAAGTCCCTTTGAGTCCTCAGTATTGTTAAGCGAATAAATGGGTTACGTAGATACATACGCTTAGACTGGCAGGCAGAGAGGTAAGTACCAATAGTTGAACATGCGTAGAAAGTATAATTAAGAAAATATGGTGGCAGGAATTTCAGTAAATGCATGTTGAAAAGATACAAGGAAACTACAAGGAAGTGCGAGTAGATAAATATAGAAAAGGAAAAGTAAATACATAGATTGAAAGTAAATTGAAGGAACTAAAACCAATTGAGGGACCTAAGCTTGAAACTCAAGGGAATATTCTCTCATCTTCAACAATGTTGTTTCGGTGCATGGAAAAGAAAGTGGAAGATGTTCTCTTTCTTTTCATGTTTTATGTTTATTTTTATTAATATAATTTATAACAATTATTAAACCAAACTGTCCACTATCATTTTAAAATGGCTTAATTACCTTTTTAGGCCCTATTTTAAATTACTATATAAGTCCTTAAACAAATAAAATCTATAGCAATTAACCATTATTAATTTTACAATTTAGTCATTGTACCTTAATTAACTACCCGATTGACAAAATTAAAGAACCAAAATTTAATTAAACCTTATACTAACATCGTAAATATTTAATAATAATATTTATGGATTCACTTGTCAAAAATTACCACTAATTTCGACACCATTGAAAAATGAGCTATTGCAGTTCTATGAATTGCAATTGGATTACATGTATGCATATGTTTTACATTTGTATTTTTTTGACTTGAATCATCGAAATACCATTGAACATATTTGCTCAGTGTACAATTTGTTTTCTTTGTGCACAGGTATAGCATATTCCCTTTAGTTCGAGCAGTTAATCCAACTTCTTGGAAGCAATCCCTGACTCAAAAAAGTTTGCATAAGTTTTGTTTTAATTTCAAGTATGACATGTACCTAGAGGTGTTCATAAGCCGGGCCGGGCTAGGTTCAAACAGGGCTCAACTAAAAAATCATGCTCATTTATTGGGCCTGGGCTGGGCTGGGCTGGGCAGGGCATAAAAAAATGAGCCAAAAATTTTGGCCAAGCTCGACCCGGATAAAAATACTAAAACCCGGGCTCGGCCCAGCCCGCCCGTATTAATTTTTATATTATTTATAAATATATATAATACATCAAATATACTAAAAACATCAAAAAATATTTTCCAACAAATTGAAAATAAATTTTAAAAAATATGTAGACTTAAATAACACTAAGATAGATGCAACTTAACAAGCAAATGCCTCTAAAATAATAAAAAAATAAACAGATGCCTTTAAAATTATAACAAAATTAACAATAAAATAAGTTTTATACAATATCCAAACAATAACAACAAAATAGTAGCAACATAATAGTAAAATGGTAGTAAAATCAGGAGAAAACAACAAAAAAATAACATTAAAAAAATGCATATTTTATTGTCCTTTAGTGAATTCAGGCCAGGCCGGGCTCGGGCTAAAAATACCTTACCGAAGGCCCTACCTATTTTTTAAACGGGCCTTATTTTTTTGTCCAAGCCTATTTTTCAGGCCTATATTTTTGCCCAAACCCTCCCACATTTTGGGTGGGCCTTTGGGCCGAGTCGGGTAGCCCAACCCATGACCACCTCTACATGTACCTAGGTTGAGTCAAATTTGGTACAAAACTATGTTTATATATACTTTTGGTTTAGAAGGTTAATGTATGAACTTGATTAATATAAGGCAAATTGTAAATGGATCCAAATATAGTTTGAAAATGGAATGAAATGTTGTAAATGCCAATAACCTTGGTAAATAAGTATGGTTGTTGAAGGTTTGGGATGAATACTAATTACTTAACTTATAGGTAACATAGTATTGGTACACCATTGTCAAAGGTATTTTTTCATGTTTAAGACTTAGACATCCTATGTTTTGGCTGAAAATGTGGTTTGATTTTGCATATGTATTGGTTTGGAAAGTGCAGGTTGAAGTTTCATTTGGAAATTGCAGAAATAGGATGTCACGTCGTAACATCTGGTGTATGTCGTCGTGATGAAATCAAGCTACTATGCCATGACGCGACGTTGAGTAAAGGTTGCTACGATGAGACTAGTTAGTATATCGTGCAACGACGAGGGAACCCCTAACGTCGCGACATCAACCTAAAACTTTGTAATCGTTACAATTTAGTCCTAATTCAATCTTGGGTTAGCATTAGAGCTTTTATTAGCTTGTATAAAACCCAAAAATGAAGTACAACACTTATATACTTAATTTTCTTGCAAATGAATGTTTTTTTTCCATACTTGCAAATGAATGTTTAATTATGCGAATTAGTTTATAAATTGTTCGTAGTTGCTCCGGCAACGAATGTGACACCTTATAGTTCAGATCCAACGATCAGATCGGGTATGGGGTGTTATAGTTTCCACTTGCATACGCGTGTGATAGGATTTCTAGTTATTCTTTAGATATATCTAATAAGATGCAATAGATATTCTTCGATATCCTTAAAACTAATTTTTTTTTTCAATTCGAGGTGAGATTAATACATTTTGAATTTATTTTTTTAGAATGCATTGCGAGAAATTTTCACTCACATTTTTTTTTAATGGTCTCATCACAAACTTTCATAACTTTGCCTACCTAGTTTTAGGGTTCAATATGAATCACTGTTGATTCATCCCATTGTTTTTTTTAACCAAAGTATTTTCTATGTTTATTTTACAATCAATGTAGACTTAATCTTTTCAGGGTTCATGTTTGCCATTTTCAAAGATGTTGTTTCTAATGTTCAAACTCGTGTTCTCCCTTGGAGATACAATATACACCCAACATTTCTTAATGTATGATTAATTCTGATAATCACAAGATAATTACTCTCCTTTCAAAATCATTGAAAATGTTTTTAGTAACCAAGGCGAGTGACATACTAATATGATAATTTTCTGATACACGATGGTTTTAAAGTGATGTTAAGACACATATGTCAGTGGAGCTAAACCTAAAAAAAATTATGATCATCCACTTAAAATCTGAAAAAGAGGTTTATTAGACAAAACTATTTTAAACAAAGGAGATTAACAATTATGATGATCCACTTAAAGTGTTAACCAAAGTTTTTAAAAAGCCAACTTGGAAAAAGAAAACTAGCCTTTTGATTTTATTATATAAATATATAAAAGGGAGATAATTAATTCTATTAATTAGTTGTAAGTAAGTGAAATGCAATCATAAAATTTTAGATGCCCAAAAAGTTGGAATTTTACATGTCATTATCTGATAAAGACATTATATAATATATATATATATATATATATCTTTCATGTTTCTATGACCTTATCCATTCCTTTAATGAGCAGAAATAATAACCATTCCTGAACTTTTCACGTATCTTTCAATATATGAGCCACTCTATTTTTTAATTAAAATTTTTTGAAGTTTATACTTTGTAAAAATTATTTACATAAAATTTATTTGTAACCACTTCATCTTACACATGCTGAATAGCTTTTGTCTTTCTGTTCATGTTGAAAATAAAATTTAATTTTGAAAATGAGTTTACGATAAAAAAAATATATTTTTTCTTTTTTGTTCATAAAAATTTTGAGAGGATGAGATCGAAGGAGATTGAGATGAAGTGTTGACAATCACTAGTGGATGTTAGGAGTGTTTGGTGCGGAGATGTTTAAGTTTCAACATTATAATGGTTGCTCGAACTTTTTTTTGGAGACGGATGGAATTTATATAATGGAGGAGCTTGCCGTGGGTCGCCTAAACAAATGTTTTATCGTGAAGTAGAGGTGAATTTGGTTTGAACCAATTATTTTTTTAAAAGTGTTTGAATCGTTCATGATAATTTAATTTGATTTGATGCTCGACTTTTAATATTGAGTTTTATTTTATGAATTATGTTTGTTTTATGGATTGTAATTACGTTAAATTTGTTTTCTTTATTAGTTTTTGTGAGACCTATTACTACTAATAGAAATGGAATTTGAATTATGAATATGTGTAATTTCTTTGAAAACATATAATATTTAAGGGAAGGAGCAATGCGATGTTGAGGTTATCGACCGACATGCTAGATGTGGTTCACATGTATAAATTGGTGTATGGGTAGCACCAAGCTGGCATATAGACAAAGAGTTGTTATTTTTTTGTATGATTTATTTATTTATTTCATAAAACCATGAAATAATTCAATGAGTTGTTATCTAAAAATCAACCAAAAATAGCTAATTTGAGTGTTGGAAATAGTAAATATAACAACCGGACAAAAATACCATACTAAATTAATTATAGACATATATGTACCAAGACTTGTACTATAATTTGTTTGTTGTAATCCTAGTTTGTTCTTAAAAGAAGAATCCAAAGCAGCTTCTTTCTGTTTTGGCCCTATGACAGATACAATTTTTTTTTCTTCTTGTTTTTGTCAATTGTATATAACACTAATATTATTATTTTCATGAAAAATTCTAATATAATGATGTGATTTAATTTTTGGTAAAAAAAATTATAAGTTAATAGTTGATGTATTGATAGTTATAATTCTATATATCATTTAATTTTTTTTTAATAACATGTTACCATCCGATTCGATATATAAAATATATACTTAAAAAAAATAAAATGTAAAAACTAATTATCCTATAGACATTATGCTTATAAAGTATTTCACTATTATCAAGTAATAACGTTACTTATTTTATAGAATTACATTTACTATGTAGTTTCAATATTTAACATTTAAAATATTTTGTAAAAAATTATGAATTATTTATCCATATATATTAGGCTACAAAGAAAGAGAGAACAGTAGTGCTTTCTAATGTTGGAAAAAGAAATTCTCCCCCCCTAAGTTGAAATTTTATTGTCAAGTTGTTTTTTTTTTATCGAAAAGGACACTATAAATGGTGACATTTGAGGTCATTTGTTGTTGCTACGATACTTTGAAATGAAAGTTGAAATTGTTTAATCATAAATATCATGCGGCCAAATAGTGAATTTCTATTTATTTATATACATATTTTTTTTCCAAGTCGGAAATTTTTTTGTGGGTTAAAATTAAGTTTTATACTTTTATAATAAAAAATAAAATTTTGTGATTTTTATAATTTTTAAAGAAATAAATTATTTTTTAAGAGGTTAAAATTTTACTATACACTAATTTAATATTTTATAAATTATATAAAAGCACTAAAACTTAAAATTTCCGCCACTCACGTAAGGGGAAAGTTAATTTTTGATTACTGAATAACTTTTTTTAACAATATTTTATTGTTCATTGTATTACCCCATCTATGGTTGAGTTAACTGTTTATAGTAGGTTTAATTTAAATTGAACCAAATGTCAAATATAATCCATTGGGTTTGCATTCAATTCGATTTTCTATTTAATTATTATATAATTATCAAAATTTTGGGTGAAATTGAAGAGCTTTGACATCGCATTTCAATTTTGGGTTGATTTTAGCTTTACATCGATATTGTAAATTACAATGCCCTTATGTGAAGGATATAAATGCATCATTAGAACATCATATTGATATAATATATCATTTAAAATGTTCAAGTAATGCAATTCAAAATTACTTAGAATTTATCAAAATTTTTTATGACACTTCATGTAGATAATTGTTATAATAATTAAGTTATATAAGATGTTGGGATAAAAAAAGGTAGTGATTCACACTATAAGTAGTGTGAAGAGCCACTAAGGATGGAGGTTTAGAGATGGTGTTTGAGTAGAATGAAGACTATATGGTAGAGTTCTTCTCTCTTGCCTTTCTTACATTGGTGTTGAGAGGAGGTATTTATAGGAGGATGTTGGCTCAAAGTAGGCTATATAATAGCCTTAGAAGGCTACACGAGAGTGACACTGGGGCATTTACTAGGCCACACTCAATGGGGCACTAGACTCTAAAAAAGTTATGGTCGAAGTTGATGAAGAACTACTTCAATTATGAAAATTCTTACCAAACTACTTGACATGCTTTTTAACAACTAGTTCTCCTATTTCTAATAACATACACGGGCTTGCATAAATAGGCGAAGAGGAGCTTTACAAATAATACTTCTTTAGGTTCCCTACATTCATGTCCTAGGAATAATTTGATCATTGAGGTGAACCAACGTATACACTCCATGTTTAATCTTCCAAACAACTTTGTAAGTTCCTTTCTAACTTGCAACCATCTCACCTCTCTGCCCCGTTAAGATGCTGGCTTTTGTGCCGCATATAACTATATCACCAACCTGGAATTTTAAATTATGTACTTTGGCATTGTAATACCTATCTATTTGCTAAAAGTGAACATCTAGCTTAACTACGTTTTCTTTTCTAACTTCCTCCAAAACATAAAGATTGACACATAACTTTTTCATTTGATGGAAGCACTCAACTCTTCAATCTCCGTGTAACGATGTTCCTTTTTATATAAAACGTATAGCATTTCTCGTTGATGCTTTACCAATGCATATTTAAGATATTTGTAGGTTACTCCAACTGTGAAGGCATGAATTGCCCAATTGTCTGTTAAACCCTGAATTCTTTTGGTGGTGGTAGTAGTAAATCGTAGAATATATTCTTGCAAATCTTCACCTTCCTCTTTTCTGGTATTGAACATCATAGTAGGTTTTTTTACGCATCAATGTTAGTTGACTTTTGATATGCAAATTGGTGAGCTAGTTCATCAAATCTACCTATAGACATCATTGGGAGCGTTAAGTACTTGCTTTTAGCATGCTTTCATAACGTTAAGGGAAACATTTTGCACTTGATGGCATCAAAGGCTCAAATAATAATAATGTAAAATGTTATATTGGTGTAGCATGTTGATAACTCTCATATTTAGAGTTATGTTAGTATAGTTTTTGAAGCATTTTAGGAGATAATTTTAGCATTTAGGTTAGTTTTATTACATTTTATAGTTTTTTCCGGTTAATTATATGTTATTTGATTTTTATCATTTGTAGAGTTAGTTCAAATTTAGTTCCTATTTTCTTCTTTACTTTATAGGTTTCGAATGAAGAATGGAGGGCTTGGAGCATAGAGCAAAAAGTAATGAAAAGAAATCTTCTGCTCAATTCAAAATTTCAAACAACAAGTAGTCTAATCCATCGCAATTTTGCGTCCAGTGAAGCGGAACGGTTAAAACCTTAAAAATAAGAGGTGACGTGATTTAAGGAAAAATAAGGAGAAAATAGATAAAACAAACTTGGTGGCTAAGGAACAACTCCTTTACACCAAGGGGAACTTCAAGCTTGCAAAGACGAGAAGAAGAAAAGATCTAGAGTGCTCGACATCAATTCAATAATTATTTTTCTCTCTAGATTATTTCTTTTTACTTTTTATCAATACAAGTTTATTTTGAATATCTTCTTATGTGGTTTCCTCAAATCATTATGAACTAAACTCTATTTTCTTGAAAAAATGGTGAATCTTAAAAATATTTTCTCTTCAATTGTTTCGATATTTTTTAATTATTTATTCTATTTTGTGCTTATTTAATCTACTTGTTTGGCCACCAAGTTTTATTAATATGATAATCTTGATTTGTCTTGGAAGAGAAAATTAAGGTTTAAATTTACACTGAATATATTAGGATTAACTTTAGTAGTGCTGACAACGAGTTAATTTGTGGCTAGGATAGGAATATACTTGATACCCAAATCAACACAATATGTTTTTTCGCAGTGACTTCACTCCACTTGCCTAGCATAGGAATATAGCTAGTGAGGAAAGAGGATTAACTTAACTCTCTTGGATCATTCGTTCTCTTGTATGTCTCATTCCATGATTTAAAGGAAATTAATATTAGCCTCACAATGACCTGGGCAATTAATGTATTGTTTGCATATTGGATTGAAGAAGCCTTTTCTAGCTTTACTAATACTTTCAATAAGTCCATTTCTTTTCTTAATTCTTTTATTTATGCTTGAGAGATGAGGTAACTGGTGTTATAGCCAACCCTTCTGGACCACACTCTACTTGTTTGTGAAAGAAGTCATTTACTATTCAAAGGATAAAATTCAACTAGCATTTTTGGTATTGGTGTAAATGACTGCTTGAAGAAACCTCTCTTAGGTTTTTGAGAAATATACCAATACTAATTTTAGTTAAGTGTTGACCTTCGACAGAAAATCTCAACCCCTTGAGCTACTGCGGGTTACCTTAAGCAAGATGTAGTTGATTTAGGTAGTTTTGATAATATCTGGGTGCCTACTCCTATTGAGGTTATTGGTAGTAATCTTTTTGGCCAAATGGTTGGCAATATTAATTGTGAGTAGCATAAACTTGATGCCTATTCCTGGATGCTACCAATAATGTTGCTCTAGGTCATAGATGTACTGGTAAAACTCCCATTAGTTATGTTGAAACCATTCTTTTGAAAGCGGGGATCGACTTTGTTTGAAAGTGAAAATTAAAATGGGAGTCGCCACCGATCTTTTATTAGGTGTGATCAGATCACCTTTGTTTTAATAAATCAATTTTAGTTTACTAAAACAGGGCCTTTGGTCTACGAAACTTGAGAGAATGAGTTCGGGAGTCAGTTACGTGCGAGGAAGGATTAGCACCCTCGACACGCCCAAAATTGGTACCGAATTGATTAGTTAGTGTCTTAATGTCGAAAATTAAAAATCGGGAAGGGACTTGAAATACGATCTTTTCTATTAATACTGATTTTAAAATTCTTGAATTGGCTTAAATCGATTTGTTTAAAGATTTCCTTATCTCGAGATATCGGAGTATCACATCCCGTAAGTTAGGACACAATACCATGAATTCCCGAGCACAAGGTCGTCTTTTAATTTATATTGGAAATCCGTGTATTTCAAAACTCAAAAGGATATTTAGCTATTTAGAACCAACGAGAGAACCAAAACCCCGTAAGTTAGGGCACAATTCTTCGACGTTCCAGAATGCGAAACATTGCCTTATCTGTTGAAATTAGTAAAAACATGAATGAAAATCTTTAAAGTAATGAACAACAGAATGATATAAAATGGGCGGGAGACAAAAAATAAACGAGTTGGAAACACATTGAAACAAATAATAAATATGACAAAAATATTAAAACAATAACAATGCATGCGATATATTAAACGTAATAATAGCATCCAACGTGAAATAAAAACAATGAATATATACATAATAAAGATATTGAGAGTATGTACGTAAAATATATATATAAATAGTAATAGTGTTAGAAAATATACTATATATAGTGTTTGAAGTATATACATAAGATAGTAAAAATATATAACTAGTAATGTTAAAATATATATAATATATACATATATATATAAAATAAATATTAAAAAATGTATGTACATAACGTATATGAAAAATATACATAATAATATTAAAATAAAATAATAAATGATGACAGTGAAAATAATAGGTATAGTAATAAATATAATGATATATGAAAATAATATTATGTATAAAAGTATATATATACTCGTATAATAAAATGTATATTCTAGTATTAACAATATAATAGGGATAAAAATAGATATAATAATAATACATACATAATATGGTATTAAAAGTATTTACATAGCATTTACATATTAGAAACAATAATGTTAAAAGTACCTATTAATAATATTATATAAATATAATAAATAATAATAACAATAATAGCAATAATAGTTAAAATACAAAAGAAAGTATGACGTAATAATGAGGTAAGGAAAATAAAATATAATATATTAGATATATAAATATAATAGTAAATATAATAATGTTAAAAAATACCATACATAAAGAGTATATATAAACATATATAATAAAAATATACACTAATATTTATAAATAATAATAGTAAATGTAATAATAATAATAATAATATTAAGTAACAATAATAATAATAATAATATAGAAATTCAAAAAAGTAAACATAATATAATGATATTAAAATAAAATATACACTAATATTTATAAATAATAATAGTAAATATAATAGTAATAATAATAATAATAATAATAATGATAATAATAATATTAAGTATAGTATAAATAATATGTACATAACAGTAATAATAATAAGTAACAATAATAATAATAATAATATAGAAATTCAAAAAAATTAAACATAATATAATAATATTAAAATAAAATAATTTAAAAAATACTATGTAGATATAAATACATATACGTATGTAAATAAAATATACACTTATATAATAATAACGATAATTGAATAATATTTAAAATGAAATAAAATAGCAAAGATAATACGAAAATAAACTAAAATCTAAAAAATGACTAAATTTTGAACAAAAACAAAGTTTTGGGGTAATTTTAAAGAGAAATAAAGAAAAAGGATCAAAATGCTACACGCGCATAACCTGGGAGGACTAAAATAGCAAATATTCCTTCCCATCAAAACACAATATATTAGTGGGGACTAAATTGAAAAGCGCGACAACTTCATGGGGCAAATTTTAAAATAAAAAAACCTTGATTGCAAAAGCTTGAAAACGCGGAAGGATCGTACGCGCAAATCCCCCTTTTCAAAAAACACGCGGATCCTGAGGCGGGTCGGGTCGGGTCAGACCGGGTCGCATCAAAACGACGTCGTTTTGGGGTTAAATGGTAGCCCCCAAAATGACGTTGTTTTGGGAGGCTATATAAAGGCCAAAATTAACAAAAAAAAATCATTTGGTGAGGAGAGAAAGAAAAAAAAAGGGAGAGAAGGAAGAGAGAAGGGAGAGGGAGGAGGACTTCCGGCCATGGACCGGTCACCGGTCTGATCGCCGGACCGTCGCCGGCCGTCGCCGCCGGCCACCGTTCACGGTGGCCAAAAAAGGTAACTTTTTTTTTGCTTAATAATATATGTATATATATATGTATATGTGATTGAGTAAACGAGAAAGGAGTAAAAGAAACCGATTTAAAAAAAGAAAAATCACCTTAAGGTTTCGGCTACTGTTTTGGCGTTTTTGACTCTTTTTCTTTGGACTGCTTTGTTTATTTTTGTGTACTAACATATTGTTTGGCTTTTATTTCAAAGATCTGATATTTTTATTTCTCAAAATAGCCCCCTCTGTACATTGATCTCATTTTGGCTTTTATAGCCTTTACAAATTCTTTTTCTATTATTTTTTACTATTGTTGCGTGCTTGCTTCCTTCCTCTGTCTTTGCAGGTGCGGTGGGAGTGTGTGATGGTGCTGGTGGCAGAAAACATGGGAGATTGGGGAGAGGCAAGTGGCTGAGTCAGCTGAATTTAGGGACTAGGGTTTCGGTTGGGCTAGCTTAGGGTTGTAATAGTTGTAAATGGGTCAAGGGATTTGGGTGTAAATGGGCCATTTAGGTTTGGGTAGTTAAAAGGGGTAAATGGGTAATTGGGTTTATCTTATTGGGCTCTGGGTATTATAATGTAAATGGGCTTATGGGGTTTAATGTAAATGGGCCTAAAATTGGCTTATATCACGTTATATTTGTAACAGCCCGTTTTTAATGAAATAGGAATAGTAGTTTTGGGACCACAAATCTGTGGTCAGAAGAAAATTTATTTTAATATTATTTAATGGTTTATAGCATTTTAGGGATGTCGTATGAAAATTTCGTTAAGAAATTTTACTGATTACATGTCTAATTGGTTAAAAAGGACTAAATTGAAAAAGGTGCAAAACTTATTAATTACGATAATTAAATGACTAAATGGCTTAACTAATAAATACAAGAGGACTTCAGGCATAAATATGCCTAAAGTTGAAGGCTGAGGCGGCATAGCATGAGAAATTAATAAAATAAAAGCCAGTTAATGGCAAAATAGTAAATAAATAGAAATTAAAACAAACAAAATGGGATTAATTGAATTCTAGACATTTCATCATCAATAATTCGGCCAAACAACCATAGGAGAAAGGGTTTAAGCTGGTTCTTCATATTTTGGCTTTATGTGAGTTCAATTCTTGCCAATTTCTTGTAATTTTATGTTTTTTAGATTGTTACAATTAGGTCCAATTAACCTTCACCTTAGTTTTTGATTTTATTGAAAATTTTGGAAGTTACAATTGATTAGTTTATATGATTTTAGATGATGAATTTGAGTTGTTGATGGGTATTTAAAAGTATTTTATTAAAGAATTTGGATGTAATAATGATTTAAGGATTAAATTGAAAAGATGTTGAATTTATGGAAAATTCTGAATTTTATGAAAATTTTATAAGCTTGGAATAAGGATTAAATTGCATGAAATTCAAGGGCTATTATTATTATATATGAAAATTTTCTAGGCCTGGAATAAGGATTAAATTGCAAAAAATTCATTTTTTGAGCCTAGGGATGAAATCGTAATTAAATAAAAGTATATGGGCAAAATGATAATTTTTCCTAAGATGTGAATTGGATTGAATTGAGTATGAATTGTATTAAATTAATTTTAAATTCATTCATATAGATCTGGGTAAACCAAATACAGAGTTAGATTGAGGAAAAGAAAAAGTGTCGGATTAGTAGATTTTGCATACACGAACATTATCGAGGTAAGTCCATGTAACTAAATTTTATATTTATATGTTTGAATTGAATTTTGTGTATGTGATTGTATTATTGCCATGTATATGAAATTAATCACATACCCAATGATGACCGACAAGTATTAAGTCCCGTTTGATTAAATGAAATTCGATGGATACAGGGTTCTCGAATTGGTGTTGATCCTGCATGTGTTGCAGGCACACCACAACTCGAAAGAGCATTCCGTTATTAGCTCTCATGAGCTTCCCGCTATATGTTTCGTACGAGCTTCCCATTAATAGCTCTTCGGAGCGTCCCGATTGGTTGTGATCCTACATGTGTTGTGGACACACCATAGCTCTTATGAGTGACTCGATATATGACTCTTCAGAGCTTCCTGATTAATGGCTCTTTCATGAGATTCCCCAATAATTGGCTCTCTGGAGCTTCTCGATATTGGCTCGTTTTAACTTCTCGATTATGGCTCTTATGAGCTTCCTGTTATACAGCTCGAATGAGCTTCCCAATTAATGGCTCTCTTGAGCTTCCCATTTATATACTCGTATGAGTATACCCGAATATGAATTGACGAATTACAGTTTTGTACTTGTGTGTACTATCCGTATATCCATCGATTTTAAATGATTCAACGAGAAAAGTTATGATATGTGACAATCTGATTTCAAGACGAATTGTTATGAAAATATACCTGAAATACATGGATTTAATTGTACTTATTACAAGGATACATAATGAGGAAAGTGTATGAATTTGAAAATTTGATTATTTGTTAGCTCATACATGTTTCTTGATATTTATATGGAAAACATGACTAACGTGATTGTTGAGGATATTTGTTTAGGCTTTTGGCCAAGTAGTTTGAAATATGTTTTGTATGCTATGTGAAATAATGGTAAGTTAAATTCCATGTTATACGAACTTACTAAGCATTAAATGCTTACTCTGTTTTATTTCCTCTGTTTTATAGTATTTCGGAAGCTCGTTGGGTTGGAAGCTTGGCGGAGATATCTCACACTATCCATCAGATTGAAGGACTTGTATTGGGTTATGAATGTGTTTAAGTGTTGATGTAGGTGGAATACAAATTGGGTGAGAAATGTGGCTTGGAAAATAGCCTATTTTTGTCCATACGTGTAGAGACACGAGTGTGTATCTCATCTGTGTGTGACACACGACTTAGCACATGGGCTTCTGATCTGACCATATGTGCCCTACATCTTAAAAATTGAAAAACAGAACGCTCAAAATTATCCACACGGCCTAGCAAGCGAGCACGTGGCTTGGTCGTGTGGCCCCTGCACCTAATTAATGCAAGTCAGTATGCTCACACGGCCTAGCACACGGGTGTGTAGCTTGATTGTGTGACCGAAGTCAGTGAGCATACTAAATCAGACACAGGCTAGGACAAGGCCGTGTGCCCTATTTCGTATGCCCATACAGCCTACGACACGAGCGTGTCTCTTGACTGTGTGAGCCACACGGCCTGGCCACACGGGCGTGTCCAATGCACCTCAAAAAAACTTTTAATATTTTGTGAAAAATTTTCTGAGTTTTCGGTTTAGTCCCGACTTGTTTCTAATGCGTGATTTGGGCCTCAAGGGCTCATATAAGGGACATTATGATTGTATATGATTGTTTTCTGATACGAAAATGGTTATAATTGTTCACTATATTTCGGTAATGCTCTGTAACGTTGTTCCTGCGACGGATATGGGTTAGGGGTGTTACAATATTGGTTGTTTCATACTAATATTGGTTGTAATATTGATTTTGGTAGTATAGACGACCTTGCTTGCAGTTGACCTCATCTACTTGCACTTTTAGGTTGTGTTCTAGGCCGATTAAGCCTTAGCTTCTCACCAAGTTTACTTAAGCAGGATTCGTAACTTTCCTATTGTCAAAAATAGTGACAAAGTTGGATACCAGAGCATTGTTAGGTGGGGGGAACGACTATGGTTGTGGAGAGATGCTGAAGGTCAAGTCGAGGTGGCAACTGTAGCTGGAGGTCGAGTCAGGGTGACAATGTTTGTAGTTATTAATCAGTTATTTAATCACAGCAAACACTGCTGACCCGAAACGACCGCTAGCTTTTGTCCAACTCGACAGTCACTTGCCCCTGGATAATGTACTTGCCCCCAACTTCGTCACCAGTTTTGGGGAGGGTGACGATACTGCCTCTAGTGGTGATATAGAAAAAGAATAATTGGATTATACTGGAAAGCCCCTATATTTTTCTCTACGTTTATGATCTCAAACTTATGTATTGATTTTACAAAGCATCCTCTTCTAGTGAGGCGGAACTTGAACCCGTGACCGCATAACCACCATCAAGGGGCTCTAGAGTCACACTCTAAGCCGTGATCACACATTAATGTTCGTCAATTAGGACTCATAGTTAGACTATAACCCGTGATCATATAAGCACCACAAACTCGGAGACTGAGTTGCAATGCGATTAGCTTTTAATGTAATGGTTTTGTCTCGATATAGTAGATGAAATATGTGGGTCTAGGAGCGCCACTGCATCAACGTGAACTCAAACACACCTTAAAACTAGCACACTAGCTCCCTCAAACAAAAATAAATCTGTTTTTCGAAAAAGTTAAACACTTGAAAGTAAGATATAAACAACGGTGTTAAGTAGTTTTTAGGGATGAGGGGAGGTGGCCAAAAGTGTTGATGGAGTTGGGGGAGCAAAAGCCCCCTTTATATAGGCAACCGGATGGGGAACAAGTGAAAGAGGGAAAAAATGTGCTTTGATTAATCAAAGATGCATCTTTCAGTGACGTCGCAGAAAGATGCATTTAAAGCGTGCCCCCAGCAAGGCATTTTCCCCTTCCAATTTCCACCCCTTGAAAAGTTTCCAGAACCCTAGGAATCTCGGGGTATTATTCTCAGACGTACTAGTGTGGTGCTTCTGTAAAAAAATATAGGGTTAGTGAAAATACTAAAATAAGCCGAGCCATACTAACTAGAAGGTGGTGCAGCCATTGGTGCCTCTTGTTGGGTTGAAACCGATGATAGACCCATCTCGACACTTACTCTAGACCTTGGATTCTGATACGGTCGTTGTGGTTTTCTTAGACGATGTTACATTCCCCTCGCCTCATTTGGCAATAGATATGACTTGTCGTGGTGTCTAAACCATGTCATATACTTTGGAGCGGTCGACAATTCCTGAGCAATAATTAGGTCGAGAATTGGTAAGAAAATATACCTATTCTCCCAAATGCTGATATATTATTCGTGGAATTTAGGCCAATATTTGTGGGTTCTCCCCGACAAGTCGACCTTGTGTAGTGCTCCGATGTCTTAGGGTGGTGACAGAATAGTTTGCTTAAACCCGAATTACCCCATCAGTCAATCGGATTGGTGCATCTTCACCGTGACATAAACTATCAATGGCACCTTCGCGTTCTAAATATTGGGATTGACCAATAATTCAGATGAGATGCATTGTTGAATTCTCGAATCAGAGCATGACATCTATTCAAACTTTAGTATGAAATAATAAAGTTTATTATCTACTTAATATTATTAATTTTGATATCCTTACATAAATATTACATAATTAAAAATTTTAAAATACTAACCTCATCTTTCAATCGTTGATCTAACAGTAGCCGGACATCTTTGAGCTGCTCTAGTAGTCCCATATAACTCGAGCTATTGTTCCACTTATTCAAATAATATTGTTTTCAAAAATTAGCCTAATTAAATAATATTATGATAACTATATTATAGAATTAATTTTACCTTGTTATGAGTGGGAAGGGTAGTTAGCTCGCGAACGTAAAAATAGTAGCCGAAACCATGCGTATGACTGCAGAAGGAGTACACAACCACCAATTTTAACTTTTTCTAGTTGCGTCACCCGAAACATCTCTTGGTACAAGTCGCCAACACGGCTGACCCCCAACTTAGTTGACCAGCTTCTTTCAAGTTGAGGAGTTGTAGCAGCCACCTTAAAAGTAATAGAGTTCGAGATTTATCGGGCATTAAAACACATTTAATTAACCTCAGGATGTATGTTTGGGCGTGTTATTCTCTTTTAAAGAGACTCGAACTCCCATGCAAATTTTGGAAATTTTCTTACAACATTGCCTAACAGTTGTTTGTAAATGTCGCTACAAGCGTCAATGACCACTGATCCTATAACGACTGACTCATCCAATGGTAAACCGAGCTGTAATTGAACGTCCTTGAATGTGATTGCGTACTCATCGCATGTAAAATGAAATATGTATGTCTTGGGTCTCCATCTTTCCACCAACATGCTAATAAGTGTGGGGGTCCAATTTACACCCCTGCGTATAAGAGACACGTGCAAGAATCCCGCCACTTCCAAATAAGGTTCAATCATACGCGATGGCCTCGTAGATAGATTGTGCATAAATGTCTCCAAAATCCAATCTTCGGCCTGATTATAAAATATATATATCTTTTTGACAACTTAATAATGAACATAAATAAAAATTTAAAAATTTAAAATATTTTCTTACCATTTGAATTGAATCACGGAAATGTGGCTATGATCGAAACAAATAAGAGTATTTGTTATTCCAAAAATAAATTAAAACGAATAAAAAAATAGAATTAAATCAAGAAGAACTTAAAGAGAATTTTAATTAAAAATTTAAAACTAAATTCTTGAGAGAATTGAATTTGAATGAAAAAATGAAAAAAATATTTGAGTTTACATAGAAAAAAAATTAACCGGTCGTTGACAATTCGACCATTGGATGAAAACGCATCCAATCCCTCTCCTAATTACTTAATTGTTTTTTTAGATTAATGTTTTTACATAATTTATCCATGTTTTAGTATAATATTACATGTAAAAAAGAAGATTGGTGAAAGGTTGGTGTCATTGTCGGTCATTTTCTGAACAGTAATTTGTCGTGAACGGCGACGTCTCGTTCGACTTTCCGAATCTGTTGACCATTTACTGTCGCTATCAATGGCTGTACCCTTCTTCTACGCCACCTCCGGTCAAATTTGGCCGTTGATGTTCCCCTTTTTTTAATTAATTTTCTTTCTTTTGACAAAGAATTACTAAATTATTATATTAATTATATACAATTAATTTCACGAGGATCATTCTGTTCTATACTTTTATAGATGCTTTGATGCAATTCCTGGTGCAAGTATGAATTATGATGTAATTGTTGTTGTTTTTCTATTCAAATATTATTATTTTATACATTTTTTTATTGGTAAAGTTCTTTAATTTTGTCACGGAATCAAGACTATTTCATATCTTGTATTAATTGGTTAATTTATTTAAATATTTTAGCTTAAAATTTAAATTTTTGTGTGTCAGATAACGATGTTGCTTTTTTTTTCCCCTGTTTTTATTTTTTATTTTTTTGTACTTTTATTATTATATAGAATTCAAAAGGTTAAAAAATAAAAAGAAAAAAAGTCGGCTTAAGACATAAAAGAAACCTCTAAGCTCTCCTTCCTTTTTAATTTACGACATCACTGTTTAAAAGATTTTGTTAAATTAAATTATATTAAGAGTTAAATTTATTGAATTTTAGAATTAGAATTAAAATAATAAATTTTATAAATATTAAGGATTAAATTTATGATTTTTTTTAAATTTAGGATTAAATTGATAGAATGTGTAAACATTGAAAGGTTAAATTTGTTATTAGGCTAATAAAAAAAAGGGGTTTATGCCAGCTTTCTATTACTTGTTTAACGACAATTAATGAGAAAGTGGTTAAAATATTTAATTTTAAAAAATTAAGTGACTAAACAGAAAAAATTATTAATCAAGTGATTAAAGTAAATCTAAAGACTGTTTTTATAATTTACCGTAATTTAAATTACTTGGATCCATTTCCTGAATTTAATTCATGTGGAAATTAATTAATTAAAGTGAGTAGTGACCGCGAACACCAATAATTAATTATACAAAATGTGCCTCTAAGAACTATCAACTAAGACTTATATGTATTACCAGTGACTAATTTATTTTTGTTGGCACTTTCTTGACTAATTTTGTGCAGCTTTTAAACAAATTTTTGTAGCATTATAAAAGAAGACTTATTCGGGCAACTTTGCTTTGGACGCTTTAGCTTGCTCGCAATCAATCTGTTTTTAAATGAAAAGTTTGGACTGTTGATGAGATTGTTCTTTTGTGCAAATTGAGGTCTATGGATTGGGTCAAAGTTCTTCCTAACATCGATGTACAGGAGGAACGGTGGTCGTGTAATCCTCATTTTATCTTTAACTTGGCGACTAGTGACAATCGAAGGGTGGAATGGAGTGCTTCTGTTGAAATGCTTAATTTAATGTTAGGTTCTATTTATGCTGGTGTAGGGGGAGTACTGAGATATCACGAGGGGTTGGCTTGGGGTGTGTTTTTTGGGCATTGAATCCATTTTGTTCTTCTCCTTGGAATGGCAATACACATCTTGTTATTCGGACTAAATCTTTGAACCCTATTAAATGGATTTTCAATCCTGTTCTGAAATGTATTTTTTGACATTGATGTGTTTCATAGTCAGTTTCATTCATACACGAAGGGAGGCTAATGGCTTAGGTGATGGAGTTGCCAAATTGGGACAGGGTAAACTTGGAATGTTCTTTGCTGGGTTTTAACTCGTCTCCGCGTCGTACTTTTGGACTTTTTAATATTATATATGATTGAGCAAAATAAATAAATAAAAGAAGACTTACTGACAAAGAAACTTAGGCAAGTGCGATTATTTTTCCTTAATTATCAAATTTACTTGAGAAGAATTATGCATAATAATATGTGGAATTCTACATTTTTATTCTCGTCATATTAGTTGGATTGAACCCAACAACATTTCGTTAGATTTAAACGGTTACCAATTTAGTAGTGTTTAAAAAAAAAACACTTTTGATTTTTAAAATATTTTTGAAAGTATAGCGGTGTTAAACAAATTATTTTTGGCTTTCAAATCTAAAAAAGTACTTTTGAAAATGATAAGCTAAAATTTTTAGTTTTTCCTTTCCAAAAACATTTTTGGTGTTTCATTACTTTTTTACCCCTCCAATATTATAGTACTTTCTCTTCTTCTTTTTTTTCTTGGTGCTTAATTACAAATGTGTTAAAATCATCAATTAAAAATAATTTTTTTTGAAATAATACAAATGTGTTAATATCTAATTACAAATATTTAATGGTTATATTTAAATATTGAAAATATAGTTTATATATTCTAATTAAATTTTATAAATAATTAATATTTATTACTTAAAAATATTTAAAATTTATATTTTATATATTAAAATATTAATTAAAATATAGTTTATAATTTTTTTATATTCTTATTAAAATATAAAAATTTTAACTAATTTGAACATTATTTAAATGCATATTTGTTACTTGATAATATGTCTAAAATAAACATTTTATTTCTCAAAAGCACTTTTTTGACAGCAATGCTAAACATTTAAATCTTAAACTAAACTTTTTAAAAGTATTTCTCAAAAGCACTTTTCCATAGCACCTTTCCACATATTAATTCATATGGTGTGTATGTGTCAGCGAGAAGGGATTGTATGAAACTGTGATTCCACAACATCCTTATCCCTTTCCTATAGGAGAATTACAAATCAACTTTTTCCTCCCGATTTTTAGTATTTTTAGTTGGATTTAAATTTTTTCATGAGCAAAAGGCTGAAAATCAAGAAGAAAAATCTGATTCGTCATACAATCCTTTCTCATGTGCCTTGTCATACAATCCTTTCTCATGTGCCAACATGTTAGTATTTTTATTTGTCACGTCACAATCAATTAATGGCCAAAACCAATAAAAAGTTATTTCCCTTAATAGAGGGGCTCAATTAATTTAATTTTTTAGTAGTGAGAACTCAATTTAGTATTTACAATCAAATTCGACGAGTAAGCTCATAAATTTTATTATTTAGTATTTACGAGTCAAATGTAATTTTAGAAAGATTTTTGCATTAGTTCTTTGTGTTTTATAAGGATTTATTAAGTCAAGTGGTTTAGAAAATGAGGTATCGAGACCTCGTTTCTATAAACCGAGCCGTAAATATTTTTATAAATATTTAAGGAGTGTTATGAAGGTTAAAGTTTCGTTAGAAAATTTTAACGTTTTGATAGTAAATTAATTAAAAAGAACTAAATTGAAAAAGGTGCAAAACTTGCTAATTAAGAGAAATAGTGATTAAATAACTTAAATGGTAAATAAAGGAGGACTTAAAGAGTAAATGAGCCAAAAGGAGATGGCTGAGGCGGCATAAGCAGAGAAAAGGAAACAAAATAAGGTGAATTAGGGGCAAAATAGTCATTTGGTGAAATTAAGAAAATTAAAACAAATGGCTAAAATGATTTCTAGACATTTCATCTATAAATTTCAGCCTAAAAACACCAATGAAGTGCTCTTAAGAAGCTGGTTTTCTATTTGCTATATGTGAGTTTAATTCTTACTTTTTTCTTGAATTTTTTATGTTTTTTGAGACTTTTACAATTTGATCCAACTAACTATTTCATTAGTTTTTTATTTTATTGGAAATTTTGAAAGTTACCATTCATGAATACTGGATATTTTTGATGAAATAAAATGGATTTAGAGCTTTAATTTTGTTGTATGATGATTTTACATAGTAATTTTGATAGATATTGATTTTAGGACCAAATTATGAAAAGGTTAAATATTAGGGTTTGGTATTAAATTTCTGTTTATCAAGGGTTGTATGATATCCTAGAATATTTAGATAAATTATCAATTGAGAAAAATTAGTTCATTTGATAGACTAATTAGTTAAGGGACTAAAATGAAAAAGTTGTAAAAATTGGGGTAATTGTGTAATTTTGAAAAATTGATGGATATTAATTGTGAAGTGAATTGGAACTGAAATATATGTTAATGAATGAGTAATTTTATATTTTAGATCAAGAGCCTGTAGATACTCGTGAATAAGGAAAATTAGCAGAATAGTCCCTGAACTCCTACAAATATTACAATTTAACCCAGGTCAGTTTGTATGGTTAAACTTAAATATTTATATTGATATTGATTTGATGAATGGTATTATGTATTTATTCTACTGCTGAAAATGAAATATTGTTAAAGTTACAAAATTGAATTGAATGTTCGGATTTAAATGTAACACGGGATATGAGTACATTCAGCAATCGATGAATTGACAGCATTGGAGGAAAGTGACAGCAAATTACCCAAATAAACCGAGGTTCAACATTTTTTGCGAATTTTCGTGTTTACTTTTTGTTTAGCTCTCACGAGCTTCTATTTAACTCATATCAGTTTCCGTTCAGCTCTATTGAGCTTCTGTTTAACCCTTATGGTTTTCCATTCAGCTCTTATGAGCTTCAGTTCAACCCTTATGGGTTTCTGTTTAGCTCTTATGAGATTTTGTTTAGCCTTCAGGCTTCTGATAACGATGTACTTTTATCCGTAAGCCATTCTCCGATTTGGTAAGATTAGGTAAGTGACTTATGTAATTGAAATTGAAAGACTTATTGTATTATTGGTATTGATTTGAAATAAGTACGTTCATCGATTAAAGTTGTGATTGACAGGGAGATTGCATGAATAATTTGCTTATTGCTTTGTTATATTAGGTTTGGTAAGATTTATGTTTAACCTAATGAACTTACTAAGCTTCATTAAAGTTACTTGTGTTGTTTAATGTCCTTGTAGATTATCATGAGGTCGAGAGATCGGATCAACACATCAAGCTACACTATCCAACTTGTTCTGGTAGTTTTTACAACATATATTATGGTGTATATGGCATGTGTAAGGTTGGAATGGTTTGATCAAAGTTGGTTGGGTATATAATATGAATTACATTTTGTTTATTTTCTTACAATCAACTTATATACATATGTAGGTAGTTTATCATGCTTGACATGGGTTTGGTATGGTTAAATGAATGATAGTTTATAAGCATGTTGGTGATTGAAATAGTATAGTATAATTAGCCTAAATATATGTATATGTGTTTTGATCAATATGGTAAATTTTAAATGCCATGATATATGAGACAATATAACATGTTTAGAGCTTGAGTTGAGTGTATTGAAGGTTTTGTTATGGCCTATGAGTATGAAATTTGACGTGTTTAGATTGAAATAAAAAATGGGTGAGAAATGTAGCCTTAAAAGGGCCTATTTTCATCCACACAAGCAGAGACATGGGCGTGTGTCTCAGCCGTGTATGACATACGGCCTAGCACATGGGTGTGTGGTCTGGCCATGTGACCACTGCAGTTTTAAAATTGAGAAACAGAATGCCCAGGTATTTTCACACGGCCTACCACATGGGTGTGTGGCTTAGCCGTGTGACCCCTGCACTTTAATTTCACAGGTAAGTATGTTCACACAGCCTAGCACACGGGCATGTGGTTTGGTCGTGTAACCTAAGTTAGAAAGTTACACGAACATGGACACGAGTTGGGACGCGACCGTGTGCCCCACTTCGAATGTCCACACGACCTAAGACACGTGCCTGTCACGGCCTGGCCACATGGGCGTATGTTCCCTGCACCTAAGAAAATTTTAAAATTTTGCGAAATTTTTTTTGAGTTTTCGGTTTAGTACCGATTCATTTCTAACGTGTATTTTAGGCCCCGAGGACTCATATAAGGGAAAATATGAGTAATTATGATTAGTTTCTAATATGTATGTCAAATGATATGAAATATTCGTATTTGATCTGAAAAGTTTAGTTTTACTCTGTAATCCTGTTTCGACGAACAAATTAGGGTTAGGGGTGTTACACTAACCTTTCCTCGCGCGTAATCGACTTCCGAACCCATTTTCTGGATTTTTTAGACCGAAAAACATTGTTTTAATAAATCTAACGTTTTATTAAAATGATCAAATTACGAGGTGATCCGATTATACCTCATAAACATGATTGATGGCGACTCTATTTTCATTTATTTATAAATAAAAGTCGATTTCCAAAAAGAGGTTTCCACAATTGATTCAATTACATTTAAACAATTATGCATGATTTTTGATGCCACGAATCAACCTAGATAAAAGTCCGCTCATGAAAACCACTTACATCAATGCATCAAAATTTATGTATTAATACAATTCATGAGGTATCAAAGGTTATATACATGTTAACAAATAAACGCATGAAATGAATATATAAATTATTTGAAATAATCTTGAATTTAAAATGTGGATAATTATATGATACATCAATAGTGGAATATAATACTAATAATTAGGTTTAAAATATTTTTAATATATAAACATGCTAGCTTACCTTACCTAGCTATACTAAATGAATAAATAAACAAATTGATGTTAATTATAAAATATAGTACAATTATAAGTTTGCTCCAAAGTTAAAGCTAAGAGCTATAAGCATCTCTATTCTCTAGGGCGTATCTTAGAAAGATATACCAATCTTCATTCTTCTCATATAAAATTAAACCCTAATGACATTATTAACTAAAAATTTAATTTAATTTTCTCATTTATAAAGCAAAACCCATAAAATATATATCCACCAAACACCCTCATCATCATCTTCGTTTCCATAATCTGTCTTCTAGTAGAGCCATAAATTAAATTAATTCTTGGGGATAAAAATAAGTTCAGAAAAAAGGGTTTTAGTGGCTATATAACAAGCTAGGCCAAGGGGTGGCAAATATCTTGATTGATGATGATAGATATTGGGGTCCATTTAGTGGTTATCTTATGCAATTGATGTTAAATGAATGATGTAAAAGGGTACTTGATTTTTGATGTGATGCCTTACTTTGGTCTCATCAATGTAATATGTACACTAGACTCTCTCTCGTTTTTCCTATGTCCCTTCAATGTTTAATCTTTTTCTAATTTTTATTTTACATAAATTACTGTTTTTATGGGATTGATCTTATACATTTTATTTTTGGATTTGATGTTATAATTTAGATGTTAATTAACCAAAGCTAAAACCCTAGGTAAGGTCTATCTGTGTTTGTATATATATCCCTGATAATCTTTGCTATATATGCATGCATGGTTCATATATGTTAATAAAGTACTTGGATTCGTGCACTGAAAGGTTGAGAAAAATAAAGAAAAAGAATAATAGCAAAAGCAAAACACCAAAACCTAGGGCGATTTGATTATTATTTATAAAGAGCCCAAACATAGTATTCTTTGTGTGAACAAAGTGGAGCATGCCACCTCCTGTGTTAGCTGCTCCAAAGAAACCCCAAAATTGTAATATATAAATTAAAGAAAAGGAAGGAGTGATTCAAGGATAAACCATTTGATAATTGAATTAAAAATAATAATAAACAAAATCAGAGGTGATCAAAAGCATAATTTAAAAAATAATAATAAGAAGGGAAAGAGTGGAGATAAAAGAGGTGCATTAAAATAATCTAACGTGAAGCACCTGAAATGGAGAAAGAGGCAACAAAAAGATTCCATTTTACCCATTTTTTAAATGTTTGTGCTGCTTTCATATGTTGTCAACCATGCAAATTGCATTTGCCCTCATAAGTGGCCAAAGGGTCTTTAAGAAATTGTTTTCTTTCTTTTTAATCCTTAGTAGTTATTACAATGTTTAACTTGTAAACCTATATACGGTGTAGGAGGTGGCAATATAGAATAGTAGAGACTATATAATTATATAACCCAAATATTGTAAAATCATAATTAAAATCATTTGTATAAAAGAATAAATCACATATTATATGAGCATATGAATGTCTCTCAATTTGTATTAAGAAATAGATTTTATATTAGTATAAGTTCATATGTTGAGCGAGTTATTATTGGAAAAAAATTAGTTCAAAAACAATTTTTTTTATAGTAAAAAAAATTAAAAATTTGAAAAAACGAGTCGATTTGTGATATTTATAGCAATAAAATTTTACTGAAATCACACATGTGTTTTCGACTAGATGGATCTTTGTCATTCCCACTTTCAACGGAACAACATTCTCCATTATTTTCGTTCTATAAACTGCTTCGAGTATAGGATCAAACAAATATGAATCAAACACATAACGAAAAATTGTTTACTTTACTTTACTTTTAGTGGGAAAACAAATCTCTCTTAATAGAAATCGTTAGAATTGTTATTCCGAAAAAAAAGAATTTATACTTAGAAAATAAATTCTCACTATTTTCGGGTAGAATATCAATGTCAATATCAATATTGGGTTGGATTGACTCAAACCCTTGTTAGATTGCAGAAGTGTATTTAAATAGAAAAACAAACTCATAGTATAACTAGGATTAAGAGGATGAAAACCCTAGTTAATTATACTAGGGTTTGACGTCCCCAGCATTAACATGAGGGGCTTTTGGGTATCTCCTTTATCGGGTCCAATTACAAATACTTTATAATTCAATCCAACCTGATACTTTTTTTTTCTATTTCCCAAAATAAACATCTTAAATTAATTTCCCAATTAAATAATTTTCTTAACCCAATTCTAATTCTGCTAAAATTATGACAACTTTACCGTAAAAGAGTCTATGAAAAAAATATTTAATATTTCTATATTCAACGGATTCACTATGACCAATTAATTTATTTCCATTTTTTAACTTTAATTAATTAATTAATAATTCAAAAAATCCATAAATTAATTTTTAGGTCATTTCCATTTAGATAAAACCATATTCATTTCCAAATGTTTTCCATTTATCTAACTTTACCATTTCTATCCATTTTTGTTCATTTGATTCAACATGCAATTCATTTTTGGTTTCAACGAGCTAGCGGATGGACCAATTAGACATATGCGATTAGGGCTTAAATGATTTATAATTAAGTTTTAGCTTTTCACCTATTAATTATAAACTCATTTACTCATGAAATCATTTCATTATAGTATCGTGACTGAGCTCTCCCCAATGACATACCATTATGAAAGCAACTCGATCGGTGTTTATCCAATGACATTGTCATAAGTGTGTTACCCTCATAGGATATCCTTAATCTCTTTAAGGTAAATTCGCTCTCCCAATATGATCCTATTTTAACTCATGGTAACCATTACATCTTCTTTCACAAAAAAGTCAATTAATATCAAATAGTAATCAAGTGGTTTACTACAAGGACAAACGACCCATGACCGTGTTTACTTTTCATCCATCATGTAATGCCAATGATAGGATATTATTTACCCATATCTCTAGCTATGAATTCTACTATTTTAAATAACACTACATACTATAGAATTCATATACCGAACACATCAACTTTTGATTCCTTATCTATTTGAACTTAGGCTTTTACTTACATCAAAGTATATGAGTCACGCATCATAGTCCATTATCTACTCAAGATTAAGTTATGTCACACTATGAACATCACAAGTGAATAAATCCATAAATGGATTCAAAATCTATTCTTCTTGGATCTAGTCCGATATACTGTTAGTCCATTCAATCACATATATGTCTCTATATTATAAGAGTCATCCTCTCCGATGCCCAAGACAGGGCATCTCCTCAATTGAACTTGATAGGCAGCATATTAGTCTTTCAATCAGTTTGCTCATTTCTGATTAGAATAAGGATATGTTTAGGTTCGTCTACTAATATAAGTTATTTTTTCATATTACGACCCGATCATGTAATACCACTTAGTATTAGTTTTAAACATTAGACAAATAGTGAGCCAATATTTGCTTCTATTTTGCTTTGCATGCAAAAACTAGATGAGGATATTATACAAAGTATATTAATGTAATTGCTAACTTAGTAAGCCGATCTACTATTACCCATACATAATTCTTCTTAGAAGGACTGAGAGGCAAACCTGATACAAATTCCACAGTAAATTTATCCCATTTCAATTCTGGAATTTCTAAAGGATACAATTTACCTGAAAGTACTTGATGTTTAGATTTGACTATCTAACAAGTTAAACAAGTTGAAACATACTATGCAATTTCTCTTTTAATACCAGGCCACCAATATGAGCTTTTCAGATCTCTATACATTTTGACGCTCTCAGGATAGAGTGAAACAAGTCCCTGATGAGATTCTCTCAACAAATCTTTCTTCATTTCGTTCCCAACTGGTACAAATATTTTATTCATAAATCTTAACTCACTATCATTTTCTAGATTGAAATTTGTTGCTTTGCATGACATCATTATTTAAACACTTCACTTTGAACATTTTTCATCTGCTATTCCAATATCTATGAAAGAGAGGTTGGTTTTACTACTAAATAGAATTAGCAAATACAAGAAATTTTAAAATAATAATATAACTTGTCAACATAGTATTGGTAAACTAGTTTTTTAAGAAAAAACTAATTTTTTATGGGAAAGGATTGTATGAATGTAACACTGACACCCTGCCTAGAAGTTATAGCCGAATCTAGAAGAGTTACATCGACTCGTTTGAAAAACTAATTAAAAATCCAATTTAGAAATCATGTGATCTGAAATCTTAATTTAGCTAATCTTATACAAGTTTTAGGAAAACCCAAATTTGAAAACACCTATTTCACAGCATGATCTCTTAAACATTTATTTATAAAACAGCAGAAACTTTCAGAAATTGCAATCTAACTTTAGTATCATGTGATTTGAAAATATTAATTCTTGACAAAACTTTTACATTGTTATAGTCAAATCTTAAGTTCGAAAACACTTATTTTAAAGTAAAATCACTTCATGACTTATTTAGTTTTGCAGCGAAAATTTTAACGTTTTAATTTTCTTTTAAAAAAATTTGCATTCTAATTCGGTAAATTGTATAATTTTTCAGTTTCATGTTAAAATACCAAAAATCAGCGATCAAAACAAAAAACCAAATCAAAGCCCAAAAACGGATTACAGTCCCAAAAGTCTAAAAAAATTACTGAAGTAAATCACCATATTTAATTAGCGTGAAAACAATCTGAGCTCCCGCATGCTACCCGATCCTAAGATTAAAGATCACCTGAAAAGTATTAAACAAACGAATGAGCTAGAAGCCCAGTGTGTGACTCAGCCCATAAATAGAAATTTTACTTATAACATGTGCAAATGTAAATGTCATCACATAATTTTACTTATAATGTACACATACAAATATCAGATCAAAATGTTATATTTCCAAAAACATATATCATATCAGAATGTCATATCAGATTAGAACAAATCCTACCCCCATCTGCTACACACCAACTACATCCAACTAATTACACCAAATAGGACTACAAGAGTCCATCTATCCAATCACACGGGGTCGTGGTGGTATGCCACTCATAATGGTGCAGCTGAGCTGCCAGATAGACATTGCGGTTTAATTGCCACAATTGCAGTAATACTCTCAGAATACACCTCCTCCATCATATCAAAACCCACCCCAATGCACATGCATAGTAATAATAACATACATACATATCACATGAATGGTACATTATGCATACCTAACCATATCTTACAGATCATAACATATCATATAGCTTATACTAACAGTTATTCCACATACAGGTGTCATGCATGTTTTTACACGTAATTATGTTTTAGAGTTATCAGAACATAGATCGCACATAAGTTTTTCAGCTACTTTAACCATATCACAAATTGACAAATGTCATATTTCGAATCTTATTTAAGCCAAACAGACCTCACGGGAGGTCTAATTACGAATTCTTAAGTCAAATGGGCCTAAGTGAAAATTTTCAAAAAATTGGCCCACACAGCCTACCTAATCTGCCTTTGTGGTTACACACGCCTGTGTGTCTCACACAACCTAATAAAATTGCCCATGTGCTCTACATGGCCTAGTACACGGCAGACCACACGCCTGTGTAATGCACATGCCATGTGTCATAAAGCTGTTTCAAAAACAGCCTCTGTTTTTGAGTTTTTCTAGGTTCTAATCGACATTTCGGGTTAGATTCACACACCTAATAACAAATTTGATTAACCACATGACCAGAAACTCACGAATCATACAAACAATCATAAATTCAAATCGATTAATCATTAAAAATCCATCCAAGATAACATCCATATATTAACAAAACTCAGTCCCTGACGTGATGTTTCATCTCTTGCCTCTCAAGAACATCGTCAAAATCAACAATTACCTAGCTGAAGAATTTTGATTCTCATATCATTTGCCTAATCAAAAACCTCGAGATCACTAAACACAATGTAGAATGAAAATAATAACGCAACCCCATCTTAATCAAAGAACGAACTAAAAATAGGATATCAGAAAAAAAAGGGTAATTAAATGAAACTTACAGTATGAACAAACTATGATATAAAAGTAAATATCACGTATGATCATCAAAAGAAAATAGAACGACAACATGCAAAAATCAAATGAAATGAGAAAATAAAAGAAAACTTCACAAAAAGAAGGAAGAAAATGTGGAAAAGGGGGGGAGTGGGAGAGAAAAACATGAGAGTGGAAAGTGGGAGAAATATTTTGAGATAATTTCAAAAGTACCCATATTCCACTAAATCCCATTAACTAACTTCCATTTTGCACACACAAGATTCCAAACACAACACCTTTGGGTAAGCTAAAGCCTTACCACTGAACCAGCAAACTCATTCTTATTAACAATTGAGAGAAAATAATTTATAAACCAAATGTTCAAAGATAAGGCAAAAATTAACGAAAATGCAAGGCAAATGATTCAAACTTAAAACCTCTCTCACACAAGCTCAATACTTGAACACTAAACCAAATTAATTCAATTGTTATAATTCCCACAACCTTTACTCAAAAACATGACGTGACCACTCTTGGATTCACTAGCTCAATTTCTTCTAATCCAATTTTTGGGATATGACAATGAAATAGTGACGTCACATCATCTATTCTCTTTTTCAATAGATTAATGCCACATCCTGAATTTAAGCATTTTCATTGTGAAATAAAAATCCAAATGAAAATATTAAAATTTAAGATGAAATTACTGATCTTACATTAAACAATAGAAAAAAACTAATATCCCTATTTTATATAATATTCTTGACCATTTTACCAATAAAGGCCCATTTCTAACTTTATTTATAGAAATGGGCTACTTTTTTTATTATTTACTGGAATGGGCCGAAAACATCAAAACGCATCCACGTAGGAGCGTTTTAGGGGGAAATTCCAACAAAACGCATCCATGAGGGAGCGATTTTGCCACTTTAGCAAAGTGCGTCCACATCAACTCGTTTTGTGCTTACATGGAAAAATCGCTCCCTCAAGGACATGTTTTAGCCCGTGTTTTTTACCCCTAACGGTCATTTAAAATTTTGATCGTTGGGTTCCAACGGTTAAAAATATATATATAAAACCCCCTTATATTTTTTCACACAAACATTTCTTCCAAGATTCTCAAAAGAGCTCTCAAATTTCTCCTTAAATTTATCAAAGCTCTCTTTAATTAATTATTTCCTTTAATTTTTTTCTAAACTAGTATTATTTTTTTATAATTTCAAAAATATTTGATCGTGATAGGGGAATTGATTCGTCTCGATCATAAACATATCTCCGTCAAACAAATGAAAATGGTAAGGGTTAATTTCAAATTTTGAATATTATTTAATATTTTTTCCATTTATGTAATTTTAATTAATTTTTATTTTATAATATTTTATAATAGCCTGTGAATCAGGTGTTATAATGTTATATTCGTAGTATGTCTGATCCTCTATCACCATCAGTAGAAAATTACTTGAGGGAAGCGGGTTTTTCGCACGTGGCTAATATAAGCCGGGGTGCAAGTTGGACCCCAAACTCATCAGCGCAGTCATGAAGAGATGGAGACCCGAGATGCACTTCCATGTGGAGAGTGTACCATCACTTTGGAGGACGTGCAGTTACAATTGGGATTACCGGTGGATGGGTTCGTACTCACCAGGTCCGTTCAATCTGCTGATTGGGGAGCCATAGGCTACGATCTTTTGGGTGCGATTCTGGATAATATTAATGGAGGTCAGATCGAGATAGGCTAGTTACAAAACATATTCTCGAAGCCGAGGAATAATTCGACTGAAGTAGAAAGAATACGATATGCTCGGACATACATCCTTGAGATCATTGGAGGTTATCTGATGTGAGACTTGTCACGAAACCTCATACATCTGAGGTGACTGTTGAAACTTGTTGATTTTAAAGCAGCTGGTGAACTTAGTTGGGGGTTTGTCGTGTTGGCAACATTGTACAGGGAGATATGCAAGGCAACGAAACCAAATAAATCCAAAATCAAAGGTTGCATATCACTACTACAATCATGGGCTCGGTTTCGCTTTCTATTTTTACGTCATTGAGTGAACAACCCATATACTTTCTCACTCATAACGAGGTAAAATTTATATTAGATTTTAAAATTATTACATAGATTTAAAATATAATTTTATGCTAAAAATTTATTTAATTAGGTGGAACCATTCGGCGAGTTATGTTGGAATACCTACCACTCCTGAAGATATATGGCTTCTATTAGACCAACGATCGGAAGCGCATGTAAGTATTAAATAATATATATACATAACATAGTCGTTTCATATTTAGTATTTAGTATTATGTATATAACTAATATTTTTATCACATTCATATAGTTTTAATTGACACCAAACGAGGATCCGGTAATTCGGGCAGTAATTCCAGATGAATTCTTTCAAAATCCAAACATTTGGCATGTTAAGGTCCTATTGGTCAATTATGCTAAGGTCAAGATACACTAGACGGATAGAGTGTTGTAGCAATTTCGATTTCGAAAATTGATTCTTGTGACACCTGAGGTGCTCGATGATGAGCACAAAATTGACTTACGGCAATCGAATACGCATTGGCTAGTATTCTTCTTAGAATATATCAAAATTTGGGAAAACTGGTATGATCATATACCTACTCGCGAACGAATTATCGTTCTAGAGTTAGTGTACACGCCAGATTACATGCCATGGTTTAGAATCCATGGCAAGCCATATTTGCTCTCGGAAGAGCAGAGGCGTCTGCAAATCCATGTTGAAAGGGAACGATAAGGCCTTTTAAATCCAAGGAGAAGGGATGACGGCACGGGACCATCAATAGCACCAACACAATCACTGGGTCCAACGCCTCAAGCGACGACGCCCACACCACAACCCCTTCAAATTATGGCAAGTGCATATCCTAACCCTTATATGTATCCTAACCTTTATATGTTTCCTTTTCCTAGTCCTATGCCAAGTTGGAATGCATGGCCCGGTGCATCTCCTTTTCCGATGACTCTGACTCAACCGACGATATATAGGCCATTGTCGTAGGAGGGATTGCACGAGGCGCCGTTGGAGAGCTCATCTCATTTCTAATCCCCATCGCCTTATGGGATTCAAACACCTCTGCCGTAGGTAATGCAAACACATTTGCATTCTTTATTCTATCAAGGTGAGTCATTCTCCCAACACCAACACTCACAACCAGAACAACCACAACCCCTGCCAAAAGCTAAACCAATAAGGAATCCAGCGCGTAACCATCGACCACCCCCATGTGGCACTGATTCCGACCAACACATACATTGATTTTTTTAAATATATTTGTACAAACTGTTTTTATATTGTTTCATTTAATAAAACCTAATTTATTTATTTATTTAAAACCTTTAAAACCTAATTTAATTATTTTTAAAAAAATTCTAAACCCTAATTTGTTTTTTTAAAATTCTTAAACCCTAAATAAATAAAACCTTAAATTATTTTAACAAAACACTAACATTACAACATTAAAACCCTAAATCCACAAACCCTAGGCACTAAACATGCAAACAGTCCTAACCTTAGAAAAACAAGGGCTAAAATGCATCCCTGATGGAGCGATTTTGCCATGTCAGCCAAACGCGTCCATGTTAACGTGTTTTGTGTTGACATGGCAAAATCGCTCCCTTAGGGACGTGTTTTGCTAGAATTTCCCCCTAAAATGCACCTACGTGGACGCGTTTTGATGTCTTCGGACCATTCCGATAAATAATGAAAAAGGTGGCCTATGTCTGTAAATGAAGTTAGAAATGAGCCTTTATTGATAAAATGGTCAATATTCTTCATTTTTTATATTCCCTTCTGTTGAATTTGTAAACAAAAAATATGTAGAGTAGATGAGTTGTCACCAATCAAACGGCTTACAGCTCCGAAGAAAGAAAAAAGAAACAAGGTTTAGTAATATAAATTTACTTTACTACTAGTATATGATAAAGACATTCCTATCAATCTCGCCTAGTCCAGCTTTGCTGCAAATTTTTACGTGGATAGTGACCCATTGATGAAAACGACGTTGCTTTGATGCAAATAAAGCAAAAGGGACCCACATCACATGCCTTCAACCAATACCTGCATTTCATAAAGGTGCTATGAACAAAATGGGACCCATTTCAACACAATACCAACATGTAGGAGGGGAGGGGACCCTAATTTTTTTCCTTTTTTTTTTCTACTAGATTTTATTACAATTTAATTTTATATTACAAAATGGGTTTAAATTTTGTAATAATAATGGTTGCAAATGCAATTGTTTTCTGTCCCCCACGATGTACATTGCCAAATGGTGTAAGAATCTCTAAAATATAATAAGAGTATTTATTTATTTCACTTTTTTATTTTACAAAAAAGTTATATTAATTTTTCATTTAAATTTCTTTTATTTTTTTAATATTTAAATTTGTGTTATTTGTCAAACTACTTTAAGATGAGTTAAAAAGCTAATATTTATTAACTGTAAGATGCCATATCGACAATTAATTAATTTTATAAATTTTAAAAAAAAATTAAAATATATATAAATTAATTTTTTTAAAAATTAAAAGTGTTAAAAGTATCAAAATTTTATCAAATTTATAAAAAAAATATTTGTGTAATATTTTTAATTGTTAAAAAATTAGTTAATTGCTAATGTGACATACACATGGGTTGCCACATAGTAAAGTTAACAAATATTAACTTTTTTATCTGTTTTTGGATAATTTGATAAATAATATAAGTTTAAAAGCTAAAAATTTTAAATAATTTTTTGGTAGAAAATAATAGTAAATTGTTATTACATCAAACAACACTTAAGCTTGTGAAGGGCTGTTACAATTAGCTAAAAACAACCATTGAACAGATAATGACAGTTCATTAAATACATAAACTCATAAAACTAAGATTCACACACTTAGCTATATGATCTTTATGTGCCATTAGAATATGACAAACACGTACCTTCCAACTTATGCCTAAAAGACAATATACCGAACATAGTTTAACCATCAAACTATTAACAACTCCACCTACCTATAGAGATTTCACTAGAAAAATATTGTCGCATTCCTACTTAATTTATCTTAACTCTTTTTTCCAAATTAAGAGAAGATATTTTAAAATAGCTCTGGCTTCAATTTTGAAAGACATTTCCTTACCACCATACAAAAACTACATATCCAATTAAAATAATTTTTTAAAATTAGAAAAATAAGTAATTATGTTAATACAATAATATTAATACATAGTACACATAATAAAAATGTAACCAGTAGAAAGTTAACAGGTCATGATGTGAGAAACCAGTACAGTAGTGCGCCCACAGTCTAGTCTAGTGGGACAGTAAGGACTAGCTCTATAGCTGCCATTTTATTTTATTTTATTTTTATTTATTATTTAAAATTGCTAGCTCTGCACGTAAATTCTGCACTACCTTACCTTTGTTTGCTACGAGACAAAGGTGAACCTACCAAATGCTTCCCATCCCATGGAGTTGAAAAATAAATTAAATAAATATGCCATTGTATTTGGATCAATGGTTTAATATTACCTATTTTTATTTTAATTGTGTTGAAATTTTAGAAAATGGAAATATTATAGTACATGAACATGGATATGACCTTTCAACTTTTGGATTTGGGCTTTACCACTATTATATAGGGGTTTTATGATTCTGTCCTACCTTAGCTTAATCATCATTTGGGGGATCTTTTAGGGTTCAGCTGCTAGTTTTATTCCAGAATGGCCAAGCTACCATATTATTAATACGTATGTTATGAAAAGAAAAAGTTTAACTTTAAATATAGCATGATTAAAAAATAAATAATATTATAAGTCTTAACTCAGCTGATATTGATATTATTGTTAATATAAGAATACGAGGGTTCGAGTGCACTAAAGTACATTATTCTCGTATTTAAGGGTTGATGAGGGATTATAAATAGTTTTAAGTATTGTATCGAAAAACAAAGACTAAAAATCATGATGTTACACTTGCTAATATTGGAGGTTCATAATTGTCTCTCGTAACAATATCATCTCTAAAATTTAAACTTATGTGTTCTATTTAATAATGCAACATCCCTTACCACTACATCCAATATTTTTTATTTTCTTGCTTTATTGGAAAGTTAGCCATATATGTCACCATACAATTTTTATGATTTGAATTATTTGATAAATAGGGTTGGAACTAAAAAGGGTGTTGACAGGGGATCTCAGCTCTCTTAAAATAAAAAATTTTACTTTTAGTCATTTTTTTAATTTAAAAAATCTTAAATTAATATATGATAAAATTATATTTTTTATTATCGTAAAGATATATAATTTAATTTTAGTATAGATCTCAACTAAATTTGTGATAGTTGTTAATATTGTTTTGTGATTGAAAGAAATGTGAGATATTGGCATAGGTAATAGGAAAGGAGTAACTTTGTGTGACGCTAAACTCAAATGTAAACATGGGAAGGCAGAAGGACAGACATGGTGGTTCTGAGAAAAACACCAAGCAATTACCTCACCCTATCCATGTGACACCTTCACAATAGCCTTACTGTTGGCCTTTCACTCACTATTTTACTACCAATTCAAATTAAATACTAGGTAGTACACTACAAAAGCAAACAAAAGTATAAAAGCTACATTTTTTATTCATAATAAAAAATAAAAAAAAAAAAGAAGAAAAGATGGTTTGCTTTTGGGTGGGGGAGGGATGAAATGGGTACGTGGCAGAATCAATTGATTGGTGGTTGTAGTGGATATTTGTTTTTTAGCTTTTTATAATATTTACAACCTTTATTGTGCTGCTTTTATTTATTTATTTCATTTGGTAAAAAGATGAAACAAGAAAATGGATTTTTGTTGAAGAAAAATGGTATTAAGTTTTGGGTGGGAAGGCAACTAAAAGAGAAGGATGCGGCTCCCAAGTCCCAACGGACACGTATATTTTGGGATCCAATCATGTGGCGCTGCTTTTTATGGATACTTTTTTCTTTTTTATTGTTATAGGATGAGATTTGAATTTATGTTATTTAAGTGTGATATAGAAGTTAAATATCAAGTCGGATTAGTGGATTATTTCCAAATTTAGTTCATCTATCAATTCTATCCCAACTATTAAATCAGTTTTGATGTGACTTGTTCGCCCAAAACTACTTTAACTTATAAAAATCCGTAAATTTCTAATTTTTAAACCAGTTAAACTAGAAATTCACGATTCAATTCTGAAAACATTGGACGAAAGCTTTGGTTAAATTTGTAAAAAATTTTGTTCACCATTAGAATTTGGTCATATAAAATCACAAAATCATTCTTGTAGATAAAGTTTAAAAATTTTATCTTTTCAACTGATTGAGTCTTTAGCTCGATATTGTTGCCAATATAGGAGGATATGGGCTTGAATATGCTAAAACGTATTATCCTCCTATTTAAGAATTGAGAAGGAATTATAAGTAATTCGAAACATTATATAAAAAAATAGATATGATAAAAACTAAAATCTTTCATTAAACAAAAATAATAATATAAGATACTTGATAGTGTGTCACATAATTTAAATATGAAATAATTTTATTAGGATGCAAAAAATGCAACATGTCTAAAGGTTTTAGGTTTCAAAAATTACTTTAAGTCGATAATGTCAAAATATATAAGGTAATTTCAATACCATCTCTTCTGTAAGTAATCTTACATTCCCTTAACAATATAATATTTTTGACAATTTTACCCTATTACTTAAATCAAAATGAAATAATAATAATAATAAAACTAATGTATCAAACTCTATAGTCCTTTAATTTATTCTTCAAGTAACATTTCAACTATATATATATTTGTCTATTATATGACATTTTATCATGTAATTCCGCTCGAAATGTCACTTTATAACAATTTTGTCTCTTTTTATTTTTATTTTTTTATTTATCATTTTGATCAAATTTACCTTCAATCATAATAAATAACATGTTTAATAAAAAAATAAATTATATTTTTCTTCTTTCTTTTTTCTATCACTTTATTCAAAAGAGAAGTACTAATTGCTTAATGCTTCTCTAATTAAAAGTTTGTTTATTTGAGAAATGAGATCTAAAATTAATTTAAGAGACAACATTTGATACATTGCTAGAATATTAATTCTATGTACCACCCTTTCTTATTAAATAAAAAAATGTAGAGGATTTAAAAATAAATACTGATAATAAATTATTAATAAATATTAAAACCCAAAACCTAAGACCCTAGATCCTAAACACTTAAACTCAATATCCTAGATCCAAGAGTTATTAATATTTATTTATGATATTTACAATTATTATTTTAATTATATTTAAATAAATTTATTAGAATTATTTAATAGTCTTCCATATTTTTTGTTATTATTCATTAATTATGCACATGACTTATGTATCAAATATTATTCCTTAATTTAATCGAAAAATGCTTTCATTTATCAGTAAAAGGAAATATTATAACTTCAACCTTTATGTAATAAAAAAAAACAAATTCTATTAGAATAATTTTTATAAAATATATTTTTAGATAATTTTACATTTTATCAATCAAACAATAAAATTTACACTCTACTCGAATTAAACCAGATAACTTAATGTGATATACTGGGTGTGCTAAATAATCTGATCCACATATATGTATTAAACAGTATATTATGAGCTTTCGTGAAAGATTTTAAGCTAGTATTAGAGGTGAAGCCTTCAAATTAATTAACATTCACATGGTTCCAACCCCTAAAATAGGACCTCACTATTGTCAACTCCTACATCGGTTCCAACCCCCCAAATTGAGCCACCCTTCACCACCCACAGGTCCCCCCATGGAGACAACAACCACCAACCCAAAAACAAACCATTATATCAGCATAAAAAAATACATCATAATTTATTTATAGAATTATTTTTTATGAAATTTTATTTTTTAAAATATTTTGAATTATTTATTGATATCACATATAAGATGAATAATACATTTATTTATTTATTTATTTTAAAAATTAATGTAATTTTCTGTCCTAAATTTGACATCTAAGGACCAGTTCTTCGTGGCTTTTGAAAAATACTTTTGAAAAGTGTTGTGGAAAAGTGCTTTTGAGAAGTACTTTTGAGAAATGCTTTGGAAAAGTAGGCTTTGCTATCTGTATTTTTATCATTATCAGGAATTTTTTTTAAAAAATTTTAGGTAATAAGGTGACATAATTCAAAGAGTCATTATCAATTTTTTTAAATCCAAGTTTAGTGATTAAAATAGATTTAATTATTAAATTTAATTACTAAAATAGATAAAAAAAGTATATGTACTAAATAAATTTAATTATCAAATTTAGAGATAAAAAATTATATTAAATTTTTTTAGAAAGGTTTAAAGGTGTAAAAATGCCCTCAAATTTTTAAAAAAAAGTATTTAAGCTCTTTTTTTTTTTTGCACTTATTTGAATACTCGAGCTTTCAAAATGTATCAAAAAAGCTCTCAAACCTTTTCAAAAAAATAATTAAGCCCCTACTTCATTTTTGCACTCAATTGGGTAGTTGAAATTTCAAAATGCATCAAAAAAACTTTCAATTAAAAAAAAAAAACAACAACCAAGCCCATGCTTTTGTTAACAATTAGGAAAAAAATTATAAAAAATTAAAATCAAGAAAAGCTATAATTATTATTAAATTTTAATAAAAAGTTTCAAATATTAAAAATTATTAAGAATTAGAAAAAAATATAAAAAAGGTAAAAATATATATAAAAATTGTAAAATTTTATAAAAATTGTAAAAATTATAAAATATATAGAAATAAATTTTATTAAGTCGTAAAAAAATTATACAAAAGGTAAAGAAATAAAAATTTCGTAAAAAAATTTATAAAAATTATCGTACCAAAAGAAACATTTTATAATTTTTCTATAACTTTTATTAGTTTTTATTTTTTTATCATTTTTTGCCACATATCACGCTCTATTGCGACACTTGATAACTTTAATTGAAAAAAGCTTGGGGTCATCAATTGTTTTATAATTTTTATAAAGTTTTACAATTTTTTATATTTTTACGATTTTTATAAAATATTTCTAATTTTTCATAAATTTTAAAATTTTTTATATTTTTATTAAAAATTAATAATTTTTCTAAAATTTATGATTTATTATAATTTTTAATAAGAACAGGGGCTTAATTGCTTTTTAAAAAATTTTGAGAGTCTTTTTTTATGCATTTTGAAAGTTCAAGTACCCAATTAAGTGAAAAAAGTAGGGTTTAATTGTTTTTTTTGAAAAAATTTGAGGGCTTTTTTTATGTATTTTGAAAGTTAAAGTACTGAATTAAGTAAAAAAAAAAAAGGGAAGGACTTAATTATTTTTTAAGAAGAAGAAAGAAGAATTTTTACACCTTTAAACCTTTTAAAAAAGATAGATAAGTCTTGTATCCTTAAACTTTAATTTAATTATTATTTTGAAAAAAAAGCATTAATTTAATTAATCCATTGGTGTGAAAGGGTGACTTTTGATTGATGCCACAATGTGAAATTAATGCAATAATTACGTAATATGTCTGATAAAAGTCTTCGATTAAGCATGTCTTTGAATTTTAAATAATATATATTTATATTTATATTTTATGAAGCTAATAAAAAGAATCATCTACCTTTTCTTTTGGCAAATTGTATATACGGTTATCAAGTTTGTTGTTAACTGTCAACCCGCTTTGAGTAAAACTTTGGAAAAATAAAGGTTGAATAATTATAAGGTGGATGTTACTTATTATAAAATGTTTATGATAATATAAATATATATTAATTAAAAATAATTATAATTTAATTTAGAATTATTAATTAAAAAAGTTGTACTAATTTTAAAATAAAGTTATTATTTAGATAGAACTCTAAGCATAAAATATAGAAAAATGATAATTTATAAATTATTAGTTAAAATTTGACGGAAAAAAAGTTGTTAATTTTTTTAAAAATTTTATGCTAATTTTATTGATATAAAATAGAATTATTATTTGAATAAAACTCTAAGTATATTAATTATCACTTAATTAATATAATATTAGAGTTATATAACAATTAAATTTTAAGTTTAGCTTAATTAATATAATTGTATCTCTTGGTTTAATATTACATTTTTTTTATACAATTGTATCTTTTGAACAATTATATCTCTTAGTTTAATATTACAATTTTTTTTCATTCACTTATATCTATTAATTTTTCAACAAAACTCTTTCTAAACGGTCTAAATCTCTTCATTCATTTCCTCTAATCTATATAAAGCCAAGTTAGGAGATTTCAAGAACATGTCATCAAAAAACCATCAACATAAAAAAATCCTTCTAAACTCATTTCTCCTAGTAATAAAGAAATGCAAGGTTGTGTTCAATTATCGCTGTTGTTGTGCTACTACTGTGATCGTTTGCTGTTGTATCATGGGAGAAGATGTCCAACGTTACTCAAAGCACCAAGGAGAGGTCGAATTTGTCTTAAGGAAACTGTTCATACAGGTCTCAACAAAATTCTTCTTCTAATTTTCAACTCTGTCCAGTTCGAGGTATTCTGTTGTGTTACTGCTACTGCATTGTATTGCATTATCATTGTTACTAACATATTAATACTACATATGATATTATATATTATATATTCTGACCAGTAGACGCGATGCCCTTGAACTGTTCTGTCCTTTGTGTAAATAATGATATTCTTCACGCAAATATCTCACTGGCAAGATTTTTAGTTCTCATGGGTATGTTCATAAGGCCATGAATATTCTCCTGGTTTTACAAGATTTTAAAAAACTATGCCCCAATCGTTTCCTTGAAGCGGCCCCATTTCACTCTCACATATGTGACTTATGTTGTTCGTTTCATCGAAACAAATAATGGTTGTTGACACCATTTTTTTGATGAAAAACGGGGTCGACTTGGGTTTTGAAAAAAAGAAACAGGAGTCGCCACCAATCCTTTTTAATGAGGTGTGATTGGATCACCTCGAAAAGTGGTTGTTTTTTTTAATAAACGGTTTGATTTTATTAAAACAACAAGTTTGGTCCACGAACTTCAAGAAAACAGGTTCGGGAGTCGGTTACGCACGAGGAAGGATTAACACCCTCGATACGCCCAAAATTGGTACCTAGTTGATTAGCTAATGTCTTATTTGTCGAAAATTAAAAATTTGGAGAAACATTTAAAAATACGATCCTTATATTAAAATGTTAAAAATTTTCAGGAAAATAGGCATATTTCACGTTAGTCGAGAAAGAAAACATCATATCCAGTAAGTTAGGACACAATGTCTCGAATTCTCGATGCGTAAAAAAATGCTTGCTTAAAAGATATCTTCAAAATCTCAGATTTAAAAGGGAGATCACGACCAGTGAGTTAGGATGCGATTTTCTTTTAAATCCCGAAATTATTAAAAACTTGAGTTGAAAAAGTTTGTGTATTTAGATTTGTTGTAAAAATTGAGACCCAATAAGTTAGGGTACAATCCTCTCAAATCTAATACACGAAATGTTATTTATTCAAAACAAATTATTTATATCGAGTGAGATAAAATACGAAGTTGTAGTAAAGAATACGAAAGCAAATTGCATTGTTGCTATGCATGACAAAACCATATTAAATACAAAAGCAAGGAAATAATACAAGCAATTGCAATTAATATAAAACGGTTAAAAGGACAAATCGACAACATTCAAAGTGACAACGTACATAGGCAAATAAAGCTAAACATTCATTCGAAATAATAATGGAAATGAGATAAATAAATAAATGATAAAAACAAACAACGAAAATATATAGAACTATAAGAATATAAAACATATACATGAGTGTATATACATAAAATTATGAGAATATGAAAAATATATGCGTGTACGTATTTTAAAATTATCGTATAATATATATAGGTAAATTTAAATCTTGAAGTATGAAAATGTATGTATGCGTACGTGGGAATATGTATGTATATAAAACTATATGAAAATGTAAAAACACACAAGTATGTGTATATATTTAGGAAAAATATGTATATAGATGTATAGATACAAATTAAAAAATATAAAACGAATACAAAAATAAGTATACATATATATGATAAAATTTGAAATTTTAAAGATATAAATAAACAAATAACAACAATAATAATTAATGATAACAGCGTGGCATCAAATTTATTATTTAATAAGAAAGCTAACAAAACACAAAAGGGCTAAATTAAAACTTTAAAAGAACTTCGGGGCTTAAATATGAAATAAATAAAGGGAATAATACAGGACCAAAGTGAAACACGCTTAAAGCGTGAGGGACTTGTGGGGAAATATTTCCCCGTCCTGAAACGCTGCGTTTCGACCAAGGCAGCAACTGGTCTAAGGACCAAATCGGAATAGAAGCAAAATCCGCAGGCCAAAATCTGAGAAAAACAAAAGACCATATTGCAGCAAATTGCAAAAGCGGAGGGACCTGTTGCACAAATACCCCATTTCATGAAAATACGCGGAACCCCCCCTGGAGCGGGTCGGATCGCGCGCGGGTCATGGGGCTTAAACGGCGCCGTTTTGCAATGGTTATTAAAATCCAAAAAAAAATTTTTAGCTTCATTTTCTGCGTTTTTTCTCAAAAAACTGAAACAAAAAAACCCAGGACCCCTTTTCTCTCCCTTTCCCCCCCTCAAACTCAGCCTTTAAGTTCAGGCATCCACCGCCGCCTCCATGGCCAGTGGCCGGAGCCGCACGAAACAGGCTTCTTAGCCCCCCTTCACGGCGTCCCTGAAGGCTAAGCCTTCTCGACCGCGGGACCGAGAGGAAAAAGGAGACCTTCCCCCCATTCGACTCCGGTGACGGCGAAGGAGGGCTCTGACTCTGGCCCCCGAAATCAACAGGTATTTCTTTCTTAGTTTCGTTCGTTAAGAAAGATTGTAGAAAAACAAACGAAATAAAATAAAATAAAAGGAAAATAAAGAGAATACAAAAACGCAAGAACAGAAAAAAAGAATCGGAATCAACCTTTTTTTATCTGTTTTTCTTTTTGAATTCAAAACGCTCTGTCCTCATTTCGGTTTACAAATCATTTTTATACCCGAAATAAAATGAAATAAAAATCAATTGATCTTTGCTATTGTCTCCTGTGCCTTTGCTTGTTTCTCTCTGTTTGGCATCTGTTTTTGCAGGAGTAGGTGCGGCGTCAAAGGTAGGAGTGAACGGCGTCGGCGCTGATGGGATGTGCGGCGATGGCAGAGCAGGGGTCAGAATGGTACGGCGCATGTGGAAGGGGCTAGGGTTCTGAAACCCTAATCTTTGTTGGGTTTGGACCATAATGTTTGGGCTTGTTTTGAATAGGGTTAGTATTTGGGTCTGGGTAGGTTTAGGTTTGTTTAGGCCCGAGCGAAATTGGGCTTGTACAGCTGCCCCTCTTTGCTCGTTGTCGTGTAACGAGAACAGAGCAAAGACTAAGAAAGCCCAATTTTGCCCGATCTCGTCGAGTCTTGACCTCTCTTGACGATTCACTTCAAGTAGCTTTATTTCAACCCACAATCTTGTTGCTTCGATCCATTCGTCTGCATTTTAGAAAGATGCGTCTTATAGCTTCAATCCACTCTGTTGCAACTTCAGGGGGATGTGATTCATGGTTTTATTCTATTCCACTGCATCTTCAGGGAAATAAGACCTGATGCGATCTACTCTGCTGTAACCTCAGAGAGATAAGATCCTTTATTTTAATCCGCTCCACTGTAACTTCAGGGAGATAGGATAGTGTCTTCGATCTGCTCCGCTGTAATCTCAGGGAGATAAGATCCTTTATTTTAATCCGCTCCACTGTAACTTCAGGGAGATAGGATTTCTGGCCTCGATCTGCTCCACTGTAACCTCAGGGAGATAAGATCTGAAATTTTTAGTCTGTTCCACTGTAATCTCAGGGAAATAAGACCTGGTGCGATCTGCTCTACCGTAACTTCAGAGAGATAAGATCCTTTAATCCGCTCCACTGTAACTTCAGGGAGATAGGATTACTATATTCAATCTGCTCCGCTGTAATCTCAAGGAGATAAGATCTGCAATTCTTTGGTCCGTTCCACCGTATCCTCAGGGGAGTAAGACCTTTTATAATGAACCTAATTATGCTTAATGATTAAGATGACATTATCAAAATGAAACAAATGCTCCTAACTAGATGTGTATGAATGACATGCAAAATGTCATGAAAACGATTCCTTAATGCTTAGGTTATCATCACACAAAAGCTTATTAAGGCTTTATCACTGACGCGCTACACCGCCTTCTTGCTCGGTTAGCATATCCAAAGAAACACTTAATCTGATTGCCCCCCACTGTGCGCGTCAAAGTTCAATCCACTGGGACATAAAATTTGTACCATCAATCTCCCATTGTAACCCAAGGGTGGAAAGGTATGGCTTTTCTCAATCTTCTCCTATCGCAATTCAATAACATTGAATGTGAAACTCTTTGGTCCTTTACCTCATCCCCAAGGTGTCATACCAAATGCTCATGCACAAATGCAAAATTTTTTCTCATAGAAGACCTTTTCTTCTTGTCTGGTAAACATCGTTTTTTTGGTTCATTGAAGCTTTGCCACCAACACGACATCTTGTCATTTTGTTCAATCAATGTTTAGACAACAAAATCTGAAAAGATAGTCTTTAACTTAGACTCTTCCCTTTTAGATATTTCCAACCTTTAAAATTGGCGTGTTCTAAACAATAGTCCTGTTTCAGGTTCCTATATTATTTAGAACTTTTCAGAGTAATATGCAAAACTTCCTTTGTGAACGTTTTATTAGTCCATTAATCATTATTCCAATGCAACATGTTTGCAAAAAGGTCATAACAATGGATAAAGAATAAAGTTGGTTCTGATCATAACCCAAATAAAACATCAAAGATGGCGGAAGAAAGGTAGCAAAGAAGTGTATTGAGAATGTGTATTTTTACAAAAAGAAAGGAAGAAAGAATGTATTTTCAAGAATACACATAAGAACTAGGTGCCCCAGTTATCGCAGATTGAGTTTCTCTGTACAAACTTTCCGAAGACCCTTCTGAGTTTGACAGGTGTTCAGGAGATCTGCAATACTCTGTCAATGCTTCAAGACGTTGCATATCCTTTCTTGTTGGTTCAAGTAAAGGAAGATCATCATATCCCCCCGATCAAAATTTGATCCGCTCAAGTCCTGATGTTCCAATCCTGCCCCAATACTTGAGTCGCCCTTTTCGGGTTTTCGACTCAAGCCCTCTTTGGTCTCAAAGTGCCCTTTACGGGTTTTCACCTTAGCCTCTCCAAAGTCCCTTTTTTTTTTTTAGGAAGCAAAGCGCCCTTCTCGGGTTTCACTTTGGTTCCCCTTTCTTTCAAGTGAAGTATTTCTTGACGGAGTCTGCGTTTACAGGATTTGGTAAGCTTTTGCCATCCATCTCGCATAGGATCAAAGCTCCACCGGAAAATGCCTTCTTTACAACATAAGGGCCTTCCCAATTTGGCATCCATTTTCCTCTAAAATCCTTTTGCATAGGAAGAATCTTTTTTAGTACCAAGTCCCCTTCACGAAATTCTCGGGGGCGAACCTTTTTATTATAGGCTCGCATCATTCGTTTCTGGTACATTTGCCCATGGTGAATAGCCCTTAGCCTCTTTTCCTCTATTAGGTTCAACTGATCGTACCGAGATTGGATCCAATCGGCTTCATCCAACTGTAGCTCAGATAACACCCGTAGAGAAGGGATTTCAACTTCAATGGGTAATACTGCCTCCATTCCATAAACCAGAGAAAAAGCCGTTGCCCCAGTAGAAGTTCTAACAGATGTTCGATAGGCAAGGAGAGCAAATGATAATTTCTCATGCCAATCCTTGTAGGTTTCAGTCATTTTCCCCACAATCCTTTTAATGTTTTTATTGGCCGCCTCCACTGCACCATTCATTTTTGGACGATACGGTGATGAGTTATGATGCTTGATTTTAAATTTGCTACAAACTTCAGCTATTGTGCTATTATTCAAGTTCATCGCATTGTCAGATATGATCCTCTCAGGCATTCCATATCGACAAATAATCTCCTTCTTCAAGAATTTGCTGACTACTGCTTTCGTGACATTTGCATATGAAGCAGCCTCCACCCACTTGGTAAAGTAATCAATTACTACGAAGATGAAGCGATGCCCATTAGAAGCCTTTGGTGATATTGGCCCAATAACATCCATACCCCACATGGAAAACGACCAAGGAGAGGTCATGACGTGAAGAGGTGAAGGGGGCGCGTGTATTTTGTCTCCGTAAATCTGGCATTTGTGGCACTTCCTGGCATGATCAATACAATCTCCTTCCATGGTGGGCCAATAGTACCCAAATCTCATGATCTGTCTGGCCATCGTGAAACCACTGGCGTGCGTCCCACAAATACCCTCATGGACTTCTTCCAAAATTTTCTTGGCTCCCACAGCATCCACACATCTTAACAGTACTTGATCCTTCCTTCTTTTATATAACACTTCTCCATCTAAGACATATTCAATGGCTATCTTTCTCAGAGTCCTTTTGTCATTCTCTGTCGCTTGATCAGGGTATTCCGATTCTTCACATATTGTAGGATACTCTGATACCAAGGACAATCATCTTTTCCCTCCTCCTCAATATTGCAGCAATTAGCCGGGGTCTCAGAGATACTCATCTGAACAGGCCTCATTGCCTCAAGTCTATTCACCTGAATCATCGAAGCTAGAGTAGCTAATGCATCAGCCATTTGGTTTTCCTCCCGTGGGAGGTAATAGAAGGTGATATCATCAAACTCCTCAGCCAATTCAAGAACTAGTTTTCTATAACCGATTAGCTTAGGATCTCTAGTCTCCCACTCCCCTTTGAGTTGGTATATCACCAACGCTGAATCCCCGTATACTCTCAGTACTTTGATGTTCCGTTCAATGGCTGCACGAATGCCCATAATACATGCTTCATATTCTGCCATGTTATTTGTACAATCGAAGTCCAACTTGCTAGCAACAGGATAATGATCTCCACTTGGGGATACCAAAACTGCCCCAACTCCATTACCCGTAGCATTTGAAGCTCCATCAAAATTTAGCTTCCATACATGGTCCATTTGAGGATTTTCTTCAGTATTTGCCACATACATCAAGTCCTCGTTTGGAAAATCGAAGTTCAAAGATTCATAGTCCTCCAAGGCTCTACTAGCTAGGAAATCGGCTATTGCACTTCCCTTTATGGCCTTCTGACTGACATATACTATATCAAATTCTGAGAGCAAGATCTGCCATCTAGCCATTCTCCCGTTCAAAGCAGTCGATTCCATCATATACTTTAAAGGATCTAACTTTGAAATCAGCCAAGTCGTGTGATACAACATATACTGCCTCAGTCTTCGGGTCGCCCAGATTAGAGCACAACACAACTTCTCAATTGATGAGTACCTCATTTCGCAATCGGTAAATTTCTTACTGAGGTAGTATATTGCCCTTTCTTTCCTTCCCGTCTCATCATGTTGGCCCAATACGCATCCCATGGAATTCTCCAACACTGTTAGATACAATATCAATGGCCTATCTGGACTTGGAGGTGATAAGACTGGGGTATTAGCCAAGTACTGCTTTATCTTATCGAAAGCCTCCTGACACTCCTCATTCCATTCACCCGGATTATGTTTCTTTAAGAGCCGGAATACTGGATCACATTTCTCTGTCAGTTGTGAGATGAACCGAGCAATGTAATTCAGCCTCCCTAGGAAACCTCGAACCTCCTTCTGAGTGCGCGGGGGAGGTAAATCTCGTATTGCCTTTACTTTGTCTGGGTCAACCTCGATCCCTTTTTTGCTAACTATGAAGCCTAATAACTTCCCTGATCTGGCTCCAAACGTGCATTTGGCCGGGTTAAGCTTGAGCTGGAATTTCTTTAATCTCAAAAATAACCTTTTCAAGACCTGAACATGCTCTTCTTCCGATCTAGACTTTGCGATCATATCGTCAACATAGACTTCGATCTCCTTGTGCATCATGTCGTGAAATAAAGTCACCATAGCTCTTTGATATGTTGCTCCCGCATTCTTCAATCCGAAGGGCATTACCTTGTAACAGAATGTTCCCCATAAGGTAATGAACGTGGTTTTCCTCATGTCTCCAGGATGCATCTTTATTTGATTGTATCCAGAGAAACCATCCATGAAAGAAAACAATGAATAGCCCGCCGTGTTATCTACCAAAGTATCAATGTGAGGCAGTGGAAAGTTATCCTTTGGACTAGCCTTGTTCAAATCCCTATAATCCACACACATTCGTACCTTTCCATCTTTTTTGGGAACGGGGACGATGTTGGCTACCCAATCCGAATACTTGACCTCTTGTAAGAAACCAGCGTCGAATTGTCTTTTGACTTCTTCTCTTATTTTCAACACAATGTCAGGTCTCATTCTCCTGAGCTTCTGTTGAACGGGTTTACAATCCTCCTTTATGGGCAGACGATGCACCACAATGTTAGTACTTAGCCCAGGCATATCTTGGTATGACCACGCGAAAACATCCTTGAATTCTCGGAGCAAATTAATGAGGTCTTGCCTTGTCTTTGCGGTGATTTCAGTTCCAATCTTCACCTCCTTCCCATCCTCTAGGCTCACTATTTCTAATGCTTCCCTATGAGGTAGGATATGCTTATCCTCTTGTTCCACCATTCTTAACAAGTCCGGAGATGCATCATAATCTTCGTCATTTTCAAAGTCGCAGGATTCCTCTAAACACACTTCTTGCTCAAAAATAGGCTCCGCGTTTGAGGCAGCGTCACTCATGTCATTGATATCTGAAGACCTATGAGGGCATATCAAAGAATATACCAGGAATATAAATTTATGAATATGTTTGTGCAAAAGAATTACAAATGAAAGAATTATTTGTAAGACAATCAACCAAATGAAAAATATAAAAGGAAAAAAATGACTGGTTGAGATGAACGTAGATACGTATTTCATTAAAATAATGATATTTAGGCCCAATGCCTATTTCACAAAAGATTTCATATCGTTTCTAGGCCAACAAACAACAGGAATGTTTTGAGCATTACTCTGAATAAGCCCTAAAGACTACAGGGATTTCTTCAGCAGTCCAATTGTTTAGCTCGCTTCCAGGCTCATAAGGGCAGATCTCCAACAAAGCCCTCCTTTCCGTTGCTTCTATGGCGTTGGTATAAACATTTTCCAACATTCCTCCCATGCCGCTATCGGACACTCCACATTCAGAATGGATAAATCCTCCCGACACAAAAGATGCAGATATGTGGGGAAAGGTTAAAGGCTCACACTTAGCTTCATGTCCATTCAAACGCGCCCTTCTTCTCTCTTGTCTCTTCTCTATTTCTTTCTTCTTCTGCTTCATGTCTGGCTTGTACCCTAAACCAAATCTATCAAACTTTTCCTTCGGCATTGGTGCCTCAATCCTTCCCTGAAGATATTTTCCCAATCTTTTCCCGGGTAAGGCTCCTCTTCCTACCATCAATCGCAATCCCATCTCAGTGGTCCTGGATATTTTCGGTACTGGAATTCTATTTCCCTCCGCAATAAACGTCGCGTTCACAAATTCTAACGACCGAAATGAACATTCTAGTGCCTCATCGTTGATGTCCACATAAGGTGCATCGCTAGTCATCATTGCGATAATATCCTCCTCTGCATCTATTGTTACCAACTGATCCTCCGATACCAACTTCACCTTCTGATGTAATGATGAAGGTACTGCCCCTGCTGAGTGTATCCACGGTCTCCCCAATAGACAGTTGTAGGAGGGTTTAATATCCATTACCAAGAAATCCACCTCATAAGTGACTGGGCCAATCCTTAATGGTACCTCAATTCTCCCCATAACCTCCTTTTTTGTTCCATCAAATGCCCTTACTATGCTCTGGCATGCTTTCATGTGCGAACTGTCTATTGGTAATCGACTAAGAGTGGACAAAGGCAATACATTTAGTGCAGATCTATTATCAACCAAGGCCCCCGGGAGTGTGTACCCTTTGCATCGGACAGTAACATGTAGGGCCTTAGTAGAACCTCTTCCTCCGGATGGTATTTCATCATCACTGAAGAAGATAAAATTGTCAGCACCAATATTGTTGATCAGCCGATCCAGCTTGTTTACCGAAATATCGTCAGCCACATATGTTTCGTTTAGCACCTTTAAGAGTGCATTCCGATGTACTTCTGAGTTTAAGAGTAAAGCTAATACCGAAATGCGGGCTGGCTGTTTGTGCAGTTGCTCCACAACACTGTATTCGCTGTGTTTCAAAAACTTCAAAAACTCCTTTGCCTCCTCTTCTTTTATTGGTTCATTTACCAATGGCTCAACTTCTACTGCCTTCCCTTTCCTCTGTTCTTTCTTCCAATTCTCTTCCCTGGACGACTCTGCTTGAGCGTCATATCTTTTTCCATTGCGCGTGTAAGAACCCGTTTCCTGATTTCTTTCTGCTTCTTTTCCCAAAACGGTCACATTACACCCGTAATTCCACGGCACCATTTTGTTATCCCTATAAGAAAATTTGATGGTTTCTGGATTACAATTTTCGGTGTTACCTGAGCCCTAACCTCATTACCCTTAGGGCGTGAGATAATGACCACAGGATGATTTGGAGCCTTTGTTCCCAACTCTGTCGCGCATATGCTCCTCATTTCTTTCACATCTTCATAAAACCTCATCTCCTTGTTATCCATCATGCTTTGAACCAAGGCCTTAATCCTTCACATTCTTGGATTTCATGCCCTGTTTCATGGTGAAATTCACAATAATTTCCCATCTCATGCCCTTTCTCAGAATCTGAAATAACCAACCCTCTTTTCGCCATTTCTTTCCAGACCCGTTTCAATGGAGTTTTTACTTCAGCAATGTCAGTCTTGACTTCTTCTCCCGTACCTTCGCTAACCATATTCACCCCTTTATCTGCGTGATTAGGTAACGGATTCTTTGCGTTAGGTGAGTCGTCAAGTTTGACGACACCCAAATTGATAAGTCCTTCTACTACCTTCTTGAAGGCAGTACAATTTTCTATCGAGTGCCCAGAAATTCCCGCATGATAATCACATTGCGCATTCACATCATACCATTTTGGATACGGGGGTTGTAGAGGACTCAAGTAACGAGGAGCAACAACATGTGCATCGAATAAAGTCTGATACAACTCCTTGTATGACATCGGGATTGGCGTGAATTGGGCTTTTCAGTAGTTTGCCTAGCTCCTGACTCTTGTCTTGATGATCCCTGTTGATTAGCAACCACTTTCTTTGGTTGATTCACGGTAATTGACCTACCATAAGCATTCACATTATTCACTTCATTTTCTCTTTTCCTCGGGGGTGCCCTCCTATTATTTTCTCCTCCATCTATTTTTCCACTTTTAATGGCATGCTCAATCATTTCACCATTCATGATTATATCTGAGAAATTTCTTGAGGCGCTTCCCAACATGTGAGTGATGAACGGGGCTTTCAAAGTATTAATAAAAAGCGTCGTCATCTCTTTTTCCAAAAGCGGTGGTTGCACCTGAACCGCCACCTCTCGCCACCTCTGCGCATATTGTCTGAAGCTTTCGTTCAATTTCTTCTCTAAATTTTGCAGAGTTATCCTGTCAGGCATCATTTCTGAGACATGATTGTATTGTCTCAAGAAAGCCTGTGCTAAATCCCTCCAAGTAGCGATTTTAGCTCGGCTCAGCTGATTGTACCACTTTGACGCCGCTCCTGTAAGACTTTCTTGAAAGCAATGTATTAATAATTGATCATTATTAATATGCCCCGTCATTCTTCTACAAAACATAGTAATATGGGATCCTGGGCAACTAGTCCCGTTGTATTTCTCGAATTCCGGCATCTTAAATTTGTAAGGGAGCACCAAGTCCGGAACCAAGCTCAGATCCTTTGCATCTGTTCCATAACTTTCGATGCTTTCTATTGCCCTAAACTTCTCTTCTATCCATTTCCATTTCTCCTCAAATTGTTTCGGAAATTCCTCCTTCGCCTTGTCCTTTTCAACCATCTCGTCTAGATCTGGGACCGCAATATTATTCGGGCTATCACCGGGATTAAAGCCCGCTCCGGGTTGAAATTCATTGGATTGAAGCATCGCCTTGAAACTGCTGGGGTCTAACCGACACAGAGGGTCTCCGCGAATGCAGCTCGTCTGTACTTGCGCATGTGGAGCGTGAAACCTGGAGGATAAGTGGTCACCATTGTTTCTTCTTCACTAACAATCACAGGACCTTTACCCTTATCTACTCCCTTCAATAATTGCGTCATCTTAGCCACCAGATCATTTTGGGACTCCTCCATCTTTTGCACCATGTCACGCTGAATCTTTTCTATCTGCTCTTTCATTTGCGCCTGCAACTGGTCTTGCATTTCTTTTTGAAGTCGCTCTAGCTTCTCCAACCTTTGGTCCATAATTTTTGCCTTAGCTCGGGTGCCGTAACTTTGTTGGTTTTCCAGGTTAACTGAAATGATTTTATTCAATTAGGTTTTTTTAATAGTCATTAATGCATATGATGTGATGCAATGCATGAAAGAATGCAAAGAAAAAGAGGCACTGATTCTCATTCAACTTCATTAGAAAACTTTACTAGATAAAGAGCTTCTTTACATAAAATAGACTACATATACGGCTTTGCCCTCACACTCAAAGCCTTAACCTTTCTAAGAAGCCAAGCTAATTCTCGGCCCCTGTCCGACTCTGACTCATACTTCAAACTTAATAGATCAGCCTGAACCGCTAGAGTCTGCAGATGATCAGCTACTTCGCGCACTTGAGCCACCGCCTCTCCCATAATATAATCTCTTTCTCTAATCTGCTCTTGAGACCGACGGAATTGTCTTTGCCACTGCTCATTATTTTCTTCCAGAAGCTCTATCCGGATTTCACTATTCTGCAATGCATTTTCTAGCTCTCCTATTTGTCCTTTTAAGTCTTCAATTTTGTCTAAGCTCGCCCTTAATTCAACCGTAGCATTACGATTACAGTACTGGTGAAGCGATCTTTCTAATTCAGTTATCCGGACCTTCAACTCCGTCTTCTCATCTTGGCAAACTAGTAGACTCTTTCCCAGGCGACTTCTCGAGCCCGAGTATCCTGAAATTTCTTTTCCATTGATTAGCTCTCGTCTTTTCCTCCTGAATTTCTTGTCGCCATTGTTCTGGCGTTTTACCCAAGCCAGCAGTTCTTACGACCTGGCAACTTCTTGTAATCTGTCTTCAGGCTGTCTAAATCTTCTTCTGCTTTGTTCTTTCCTTTTCTCAATTTATCGGCCTCTAATCTTTGAATGTCCACATCCAGTCCTAACTGCATTTTTTCTTCCTCTAGTTGTTCTATCTTCTTCCCCAATTCTAAACTCCTTTTTCAAATTCTTGTTTGATGATTTCCATCTCAGAAGGCAAACTTGTAAGCGTTCCTCTAAAGATCGAGCAGTTTCTGAATTTGACGCGGATGTTGTCGTTGATCCTTTGATCACGCCACTGACCATACTCGGGTAATGTCGACCACGGCTAAGATCTTCATTCGACGAGTCTGGTTCAGCACTAGATATTTCTCGAACCTTCTTCTTTAATGTCCTCCCTATAGGAAAAATCACTATAAGCACCTCGTGCTGTATGAATTGTCGTATCTATACTGTCTGATACGAGTAGAGGCATATCATAGCTCCCATTCCGAGCGCGGAACCAGTCAAAATCTCCACATCGTACAATATCTCATCAGGAATTAACCAAGGAGCCCTCCATTCAATATCTTCATCCTGGAGATTCTGGAGTATCTCTATCCATTTTCCTTCTGAAATATCATCCCGTCTTGGCGTGGCCACCAATTCTCCTAGAGGGGAGTAGTTATCAGAGAATACCCGATAGGAGACCTTTTCGACCTTCCAGAAGTGGCTATGGAACCATGCCAATAAGAGCTGCGCGCATCCAATAAACCTTCCCTCCCCTGCTTTTCGACACGCATTCAGGGATCTAAAAGTTTCAGCGAGTATTGCCGGAACCGGTGTCACCCCTTTACTAAGCCGATCAAACAAATCAGATACACCTCGTCTATGTGTCCTAAAGCTTTGGGGAAAACCACTAGTCCATAGATACCTAAAGCGAAGACATCGACCCTTTTCTTAAGTCAGGATGTACAGCACCAAATCTCGCAACTTTTCCAAGGAACACATTTACTGTCGCCTTTCTGTTGGATCCGGGCAGCGACCCACTGCTCGCTCATCCCAGTGATGTTTATTAATTTCTTTAACAACGGAGAGACACAAGCAGCTCTCGAATAAGCCTTGTCGACTTGAATCTTTGGGCACCGAAGCAAGGTCGTATACTCCTCCACAGTAGGCGTCAAATCTACCTTCCCAAAAGTGAAACAACTGTAGGCAGGATTCCAAAACTGAGCAAGGGCTCGGATAAATACTTGTCCACTTTGACACTAAGCAGATAAGGTAGGTCACCGTAATTACAATAGAACAGCTGCTTGGCCTCGACATCCCATTGATCCCAGACTTCTTTCATTTCTCGAAGGTCATTCTGGATTACACTGATACGGGTAAAATCCCACAATTCTGACACGTACCTTTGGTAAGACTATCGCCTTTCTCCCGTTGTGTCGTTTCAGCCCATATTCGCACAGCCGCATTATCCTCTACTTTATCAACAAACCCCTTTTCCATGATAAGCTTTCTACTGAGAAACTGAATGTAAATCGACCCTCTTTTAGAATGAAGATGCCATGCAATCACAAACAAAGTAAATTACATTAAACACAGAATAAATTTAAAATAAGCGACAAATAAATACAACACTCTTTAGGTAAGCATTAAAAATTGAGTAGCTCTACTTAGGTCAGTTCTATGGCTCATTACATGTGTTTGGCTCTAAGTAGGTACCTGAACCAGCAGATTCCTCGATCCTCACCCATTATAGGCTCATACGGACCAAGTTCGATTCAGGGGATACATTTCCCCCTGCCATGCGGAATGAAATCTCACGAAACATAGGTACGGTGGGTATCCCGGGGGGA